>NW_027495020.1:0-260747 GCF_021521415.1 Bidens hawaiensis
GGTATGTACTAAACCTATCTGTACTAAGTGTGAGAACTTGTCTGAACAGCTTGCAACAATTACTGATCAGTATGTTAAATTGGATGCCGAATTTAAAACCTTGAAAGAAGATCATCATTTTACAAAGACAAGAGAAAATAATTATAGAATAAAAATTAAAGCGTGTGAAAAGGACGTTAAAAGTTTAAAAACAAAATTAGCTGAAAAAATTGATGTGATCGATCTAAGCTACGAGGTTTTAGAAGAGAAAACCAAGTTAATTGCTGAGAAAGAAAAACAGATTGCTGATCACCAGGTAAAAGTGGTGGAACTAAATAGGAAACTGGAGCAATTCCGGAATTCCTCTGCTATTCTTGATCACCTCGTCAGTGATCGAGGTTCCTCACCTAAGAGGGGAGGAATTGGTTACCATGAGGTTCCACCACCATATAACCATAATTATACTTTCAATCCTAGTGTTCATGAATCTGAAAATTTTGTAGCTGATCAGACAGGTACTGCTAAGGAAACTGGTAAAGTACCGGAAGTTAGTAAAGGCGAAACAAGTTCGCCTGTCTCAAAAATTAAAATTTCAAGTCCAGTCTCATCTGATTCGGATAAGTCATCCGAGTCGGGTAAGACAAAAGAGAAGGAAGTATTACCCACTAGTGGAGAAAAGGTTAAATCAACTCAAAAGAGTACTCCACTCAACCCATATGTCCCACCTTATGTGAGACGTACGGGTGGTAATACTGCCTCCACATCTAAAACATCTGCTGAAAAGAAAGCTGAATATAGATGTTGTTTTAGATGTAATCAAACAGGGCACCTTGTTGCTGATTGCCCTCTGAAGCAGCGTTTCAGAGAGGTGAGGCCCTCGAAAACTGAGACTAAGGTTTTTAGTAATCGTTTAAATGTTAAAAATGAAAACCATTCAAATTTGAGATATAATACCGGTTTTCAAAGAAACACATCTCGTTTTCACACTACCAACTGCTATAATTCTTTTAATTCTCTTAATGTTCGTCAGTTTGGTTGGCCTCACTATCAGTCTCCAAGGAGGTATCCTGTTAGGACTCGTGAAAATTTTCCTAATGCTAACTATGGTCAGTCAAAGTGTGTGAGTTCTGATAAGAAGGTTAGTCGACCCAAGACCAAGAGGTCTTGGGTCCCCAAATTTTAATAATCTCTTTTGTTTGTGCAGGAACAGTTGAACAGGGCTTCCAATAATCTTTGGGTTGTGGACAGCGGCTGTTCCTGGCACATGACTGGTAACAAGAATTTGTTACAAGATTTAAAACCTGTTCAGGGAGCAAGAGTCAGTTTTGCCGGTGAGAGTGGTGGCAGAATAACTGGAAGGGGTACGGTAACTAACGGGAAAATTGACAACGAGAGAGGAGGGAGAGTGTGCGGGTTAAGAATAAGGAGGAGATGAGGAAAGTGGTTGAGAAGTTGAAGGAGGAAAGGGATCGGGAATGGGAGGCGATGGAGAGTTTGAGGGAGGAAAGGAGGAGGCGGAGGGAGGAGGAAATGGTTCAAGAACGGAAGCAGGAGGAGAAGTGTGAGAGGAGGAGGGCGGAGTGGAATTCGAGGATTGATGAGATGTTGAGTGTGCATAGAGCGAATGGTACAGTTTCAGAACCGGGTGCTTGACGAGCAACAGAATTTGATGAGTCAGTTGCTCGGGATGGTGTCGCAGTATGGGAATCCGAATGGGATTGGGGATAGTAATAATAATAATAATAATGGTGTGGGCGGTCATTATATTTCGCAAATGATGCAGAATTTGCAGCATGTTGGTGGGATGGTTGACTCGGATGGTCAAGTTGAAGGGCATAATCAAGATGACGAGTTTATTGTAGATGGTTGAATAAAGATTTTTTGCGTATTTGTTTTCGATAATGAATCATTTTTAGAACAATGGCCAGGATTGATAATAGTGGATTGGGATATGATCCGACGGATGGAAAATGATAGATATACTAACTTTGTGTGCTTCACTAGTGAAGTTATTAGGCTTAAAAGGCATTAGGACAATCATTGTATGTCATGGTAAATTTTTATGGTGCGTAAAAGTAGATGTGATACAAATTAAATTTTACTTGATTTTATGTGGAAACTCCTTAAGAGTTTTGTGTGTCTTCATGTATATCTTTCCAAATGATAGGCAGAAAAGTGATTACCCAGTCATACACGAGCCCGTAAGTGTTCTGATTCCCGTAAAGAAGGCGTTTCAAGACACTGCAGTGATCCAGATTCGGGACTTGCAGTTGTTTATTACTTTGAAGTCTATAAGTTGTTTGTAAAAAAAAATAATAATATTTTAGTACTTATGAAGTAATTGTAACATTCGAGAGTTCAAGATATCGAGACTTCTCAATCATGGAAGAATGAGTACGGGATCCAGACATAGAATACTTACAAGTTAATCAGACACTATGGGTCGAAGTCAATTCGGGGTGACTTGGGGAAAGCCAAATACGCTTTGAGGATAGATAGGAGGCATCAATATTTCTGAGTTGTTACCCACTTAAATTTTAAGGATTAATTGAACCTAACTCGTATCACAGAAACGATGAAAACCATCTTAAGTATATTACCTGCCTACAACCTGTCTCTATATGTCATAATACAGCTAAACACGAATCTATGTGACAGTCACGTAGCTAGTATGATTCCTGTTCGGATCTTTTCTAAAACGTAGCAGTCCCTATCGAGACTGAAATTTGATCCCTTATTCGTTAAATTTTTATAAGTTTTTCTTAGTTTTGTAGTTGTTTTGATTTTAACTGGTTACTTAGAATTGATCACGACGTTTAATTCTTAAAAGAAAATTTTAAAGAGTTAATTCAAATTGTTCAAAATTACAAGGGTTGGTTTTGAAAATATAGGCGAAGTAGTTGAATCACGCGAACTTGTGGATAACTTCGCCTAGGCGAAGTTATCTGTAACTTCGCCTGACCAACTCTGACCCTATAAAAGGTTTCAAACAGTAAACTTATTCATTATTTACAGCGAACTTGTAACAGACCAGAAAATCCGGCGAACTTGTTCTTTCGATCGATCTCGTGTTATTTTACTTCGATTTCATTCCGATCAAAGGTCCGAGGTGTTATTTTATCATGTATTACTAGTTCGTTCACGCAAATCAAGGGTCGTTTCGACCCGGTTTTTAACCTCGAACCATCGGGTTTTTGAAACCGATTTTCAAACCTCATGTTACGTGTTCATGGACAAACTTTACGTCCTCATAACCTTAATACCAAGTGTTATTCAGTTATTCATCGTCAATTTTTACCGAAACATCGGATTTCCGGATGATTGGAATCCTAACAGTCGCCGATTCAGTTCAGGCGAAGTTAGGGTTTAGGCGAAGTTATCCACAACTTCGCCTGGGGCTTAATTTCGCCTGAGGCGAAGTTATCCGCAACTTCGCCTAGGGCTTAATTTCGCCTAACCCTTATCTTCACCTAGGGCGATGTTGTGAAGAAGCGAAGTTACCACTAACTTCGCCCAGACCATCTTTTTTAAAATAAATTAGATGAACTTATAGATGAAGCGAAGTTGTTACCAACTTCGCTTCACCCTTTAACTTCGCCTATACAGGTTTGAACACAACTTCGCTCCTGTTGAATCAAGCGAACTTGTCTAACACTTTAACGCTTATCTAACTTGGTTCGTTTAGTGCAGATATGGCTGCTGTTGGAGGTGCAGGTGATGACGGTGATGATCAAAGACAATTCTTCCCAGCTCATAACCAGTTCATAACACTTGACCCAGATGCAAAGGGCGTGGAAGACTACAGGGAGATAATTACTTTTCTCCTGCGCTCAAGGATTTATCATGCAATAACAACTACCCTGCCTATTTCGCTGCCGAATATTGAAGACTTTTGGCAGACGGTAGAGTATGATTGCCGGGTTGAGCCCCCGGTTATGCGAGCCACCGTTAACGGTCAAGTCGTTCAGTTTTCTTCTGAACATATACGGGTGGTGTTGCAGTTTGGTGAAGAAACGAGGGATGACCCAACGGAGTTTGTTGCGCCATTCCGTGATGGGGCGTTCCTCAGGATGGGATATTCGGGTCTCTTAGGAGACACTCAACAGAGGAAGGGGTTCCTCTTAGATCAGTGGCGCTTCCTTATGCACGTCATGATCGTATGTATGTCAGGACGGAAGGCAGGCACTGATGGGATGGGTGCGACAATGCAGTCTGCTATGACTGCATTGACTTATAATAAAAGGTATTCGTTCAGCCAAATGATCTTTTACGAGATCGACAGGCAAAGGAGGGCTGTGGCGCGTGAGCGGTTTACAATGTATCCTCGATTTCTACAGATGATTTTCAATCATGTGGCTCCGACGCTGCCTCAACGACGCCCTATACGATACGTTGAAAGTGTGACAAAACGTATCTTTGCACAGTGTCGCACTTCCAGCGCACGAAGCAAGCCTGAGCTGCGTCCCAGGCATACTCCGCTCTTTGGGTATCTTATAAACCCGGAGTATGTGCCTGCGGCGGGGGACGAGTTCAGAGACCCAAGACCACAACAGGCGGCAGCACCCCAAGCTGTATCTGCTGCGCCTGCTGTATCTGCTGTTGTGCCAGCTTCTGAGATTGATCTTGACGCCATGTTCGGCGGGCAAGGGTTGTTTGATATGGACCGAGTTGATCCACATGAGAATATTCAAGTCTCGGGTCCACAAGCTGATTTTGATGATGTGATGGAAGAGGCCAGACGGATGTTGGTGAGGCATGAGAGAACGGTGGGTAAGCAGAAGAGATTGTTGACGACGACGATGAGGAAGATGATGAAGAAGAAGCTGTGCAGCTGGTGAGAAAGCGCTCACGAAGGGAAACGACAGGTATGGGTGTAGGAGCCGGAGAGACTTCAAGGTTTGCACGTTTTGCTCCACCTGCCTTGTCTGGTATGTCCCTTGTTCCTACCTCTGTGCAGGTATCGAGTACAAGTGCTACGGTTGTTCCCGTAGTGGCTACATCGTCGGCTGACATTCCATCGGTCACGGCCGTCCAGACGTCGGCTCCAGCAATTGTGTCTCTACCACCTCCAACGCTTACTCCATCGGTGGTAGTAGCACGATTTGTTGAGTCTACGGTCACCACTACTGCAGGAGTATCGGGTACGGTACCACCTGCGGACACGCCCACCTCAGACTCGGAACGTATAGCTTCACTAGAGCGGATTGTAGCTGAGCAGTCCAAGACCATTCAACGCCTAGTGGAAGCAAATCAACTGCAGGCATCCCTCCTGGTTGAGCACGGGAAAGTTATAGATGCCTTGAAAGAGTTCTTGGCATCTCAGGGGGAGATGAGCTGTAGAGGAGATGAGTTGAGGACCAAGCGTCGAGAAGACCGAGACGATGATCCCAATGCACCGGAAGGTGCAGGTGGTGAGCTGCCAAGAACCTCTCAAGCTCTTGGTGCTTCCACAGCTGAGGGGGAGTCTACCGAAGCGGCTGGTGGTGATGATGTAGTGATGGTGGAGGATGACGTGATCGATGCGCTGAAGGAACTTGATGATGACATGTTCAGCGACGATGTGTTATTTGATGAAGATGTTCTGCCAATCAGTGAGATTGAAAAGATTGGTGCAGAAATTGTGGTTGAGAATGTGATAGAGGAAGGAGAGATTGTTGAAGAAAATGTCGAGCATGAGATCCCTGTGGTTGAACCGTCGACTATATGTGAAGCTGCTGAGGTTGACAACACTGAGTGGGAAGATCAGCCTAACTGGAAGGAAGGCTGCGCTCAGTGGTTTGTAAAGACGAAGAAGCCAGCAGTACCGACGATGTTCAAAAAGTCGTACAATATAAAAGGATATGCAGAGTCGAAGAAAGGAATCATATGCTGGTTGTACGATGAAGAGTTGAGATTATTTGTGATCAAACGTTACGACGGCATTCAGTACTTCAAGAGGATGTTAAGATCCCTGAATACCTTACCGGAGTGTGAGGTGAAAGACTTAGCGAGACTGGGGCTGATAAACAGAAGTAATGATAATATGGCGAGGATGATTGGGAAAATTGTTTGGAAGGAGGCCATCAAAGATAAAAAGTTTGAACTTCTGAAGCCTCAGAAAGGGAAGTTAGTGGAAGATAAAGATAGAGGGATGAGGGCAGACGGCAAACCATGGATGGTTAAGAAGTATAAACCAGTCCGTAATTTAAAAGAAGTGCCGATGAAGGTGATGCCCAAGAATGTCTTAAAAGATTTGAAATGGTGGTACGTGGACTGTGAGACTGCTGAAGCAGTCATGGAGGATGAAGATGAGCAAGAGAGTATGAGGGTGTATGATCCTATGCACTTAGTCAATCTGTCTCAAGCTGACTTGCAGGTTCTACATGCTAAGAAGATTTTCTACATTCCTGCTTGGAAAGAGGAAGCTAAGAAGTACCAGAAGCTGGTCTCTGTATGTGTTAGACAGGGAGTGCATGCTTGAGGGGATGCAGAGAGAAGACGAGAGATTACAAGACACAAGCTATGAAGATCAAGATATGAAGCTACTGCCAAGGGGGAGTCTGTTGGTACATAGATGTCAGTAGTTCATAGTCTAGCGTTTGTAATCGAGTCTGTAATGTAATTGTGTTTAAGTTTATCTTTATGTATGTAAGCGAAGTTGTCAACAAGTTCGCTTAGGCGAACTTGTTGAACAAGCGAAGTTGTTGACAAGTTCGCCTAGGCGAACTTGTTCAACGAGCGAAGTGATTGACAACTTCGCCTGAGGCGAAGTTGTCGTGTATTTAAGTAACCTACGGGTTACTGTTTAAGGTTGGTTTTTGATAGTTCGTTTTAGAGTTCGTGATAGTTGTGATCATTTCACGTGTCAAGTGTCTGTAATAGACGTGGTTCGAGTTATAATATAACGTGGTTTCGTTTGTATCGTGTGTTCGTGTTTTACGTATTCTACGCTCGTAACTACCTACGTAGGGATTCCGCACCTGCGTAGATAGCGATATCCCGTGTAAGATCCGTCCGGGAACCTACAGTATGTATGTAGGTATATCACATATTGTAGTTATTTATTTAAATAGTAATATTTGAATTATATTTACCAAAATATTTTTATTATAAGTGTATTAAATTTATTTATTTAAATTACCTTATTTATATATATATTATAGTTATCTTATATCAAGGATAAATAATAGTGATTTTGTAATTTATAAAAGTAATAACAATATAAATAAATGAGAACAATAATGATGTTTTTTTTACAATAATATAAATAATAGTTCAAATAATAAATGTTTTACTCGAACATCATCGAAACCCGAATCCATTGTAAGTCCTATGGAGTTCATATTTAATTCCTTTTATCATTCTTACCTAGGAATCCTCGTCGGTAAATCTCGAAGAGCATGAACGTTTCATTCTCTTGTGTTCATTTGATAAGGTGAGTAATCACTCCCATAATTTTACTTATTTTAAATATTTTGGGACTTATGCATACTACAAATTATTTACCTAATATCTAGTATTCTCATTAACAAAGTGTGAATCTTTGTGTGTGTAACAGTTACATGCCTAATTTATATAAGTCTAACTGTTTTATTTGACCGCATACGGAGAGGTCCATCATTATCCCATATAGTATGATCAGACGACCATTGTAGCAGCCAAAGCTCGGTTCTCTAGCCAATGGTTTACCGACAACCTTTATTTGCTCATCGTATGATAGCTTATACTCACAAAAGACAGTTTCACATTTTTTTATATTTATATTGTAATCAAATACTGGCAATTCTCTCACGCAAACTCATGTTGACAAATATATATGTATTTTGTACGCGTTCACAGGTTTTCAGCTGACTTGATTTCCAAGGTGAAGAAACACATAGTGATGTCCTTAAGCTTTAAAAGTTATTACAAGAGAATTTGTTTTTTTTTATTTAAGATTTGTTTTGCTATTTCTTAAAATATGGTGTACTTGGATGATGATTTGGATATTTGTTTATTCAAATTTATTAAATAGATATTGTCACCTTTTAATATTGCATGATAATACCTTGTGAGCTGTGAACCAACGGTTCACACCCCGGCGTTTCCGTCTTAGGCTGGGGTGTGACAGATTGGTATTAGAGCCGAAGGTTTAAGATAGGTCGTTATATGTGTCCTTCCTAGTAACATCCTTAAGACCCGATACATGCTTACTAGATTACCTTATGTGTTCAATTTATGTGTTTACTGTTTACCTATTTAATTAATAATTATTTGTTTATTTATATTATCATGCACACACACAACTCTAAGTCTATGTATGCTTCATCCTCAAAACATTTTCACATAAATTAGTAGATTTCTTTTTATTGTTGGGAAATTCCTTAAGAATTCCCTAGTTTTATTTTTACTCTTTCACCTTAAGGCTAGGTAGTATGACAAGTTCCTATAGTAACTGGAAGGAGGAGAGAACTGTGAGTCGGGCCTTGGCAAAACGGTTCCGAGAACCCAAGGTAGGACACTATTCCTTACCTGGAAGATAACCTGCCCACAGTACTCGATCTTATAGGCCAAAGCAGAACATAATTGTCATACGACTGACACCTTAAGCGGTTAGACGTAACCACATTAATGGTTGCATTCCTTATTTACAAACCAAATTCACGGTGGTTCGTGGCTAAATTCGATAATTCCGATTATTGTGTTTTTTTAAATGTTCAATCGAGTGAAAAAACTATGGAACCAATGGGCACTCCAACTATCCATTTCCCAACTTGTTTTGAATTATATGTGTTGTTGGAGCTTAATCATACGTGGTGGTTCACGAGCTGCTCCAACTACTCATACCTTTATTACATTAATTTTTTATTTAGCTAGTACAGTTAAAATGTCATGGAACGATCATGGGTCGTCCAACTCTTTCACTTTGATAATTCGTTATTTAGTTGGTAAAGTTAAAATGTCATGAAACGCTCATGGGGCGTCCAACTCAATTGCTTTTATGATTCATTAATTCGTTGGGCCATTTAAACTACCATGGAAAGCTCATGGGCACACAAAATATGTTTCGTTAGTTAATTGTAAAGTTAACTTATTTAAGTAAATTTTAACTTTTAAACAAACCTCATCTCCTCATCTATTTATCTCACATTGATCGCATTATTTACGTCAACTCATAAACATTTACATAACTTACCCTTTATCTGAGAAACCAATATGTGATGATTTCAGTTTGTTCTCTTAGATCTAGTTCTTGATATATAACATGTGATAGATCAATACGTGATATGGATGTGAATTACGTTAAGTGAAGTGTGTGTGAGAGGATAACCGGGCAGAGTAACGGCTTGTTTATAAATGTAATCACACTTGTTAAATTATGAAACATGAATACACGTATATATAGAAGATGACCCCATTCGTTCGTTATACATCTCATAAATGAATGGGTACCATTATTCTTCATTCCCTATCACTAACTTAAAGTATAATGAATGACTCATTCGTTATACTCATTCGTTAAACATCCTTAACAAATGGAACTAATACTTTAACGATTGGGCTCATTGATTATACATTCCATAATGAACGGTCTTGATACATAACGGATGGGCACATTCGTTAAACATCCTAAACGAATGGCCAATAAACATAACGAATGGTAAACATAATTACCAAAATACCCTTTACATTAATAATAATAAATTACATAAGATAAACAAAGACCGAGATGACAAAATCATGCACTAATAAACTTCCCCTCGTCGCGAGCATCTTCGACTACTTGAAGCTTTTGGTCTTCCAGTCAGCAAAACTATGAACTCCAAACGCATGGCAAACACGCACCACGCGTTGAAATTGCATAGCGAGATCGTAATCCTTCATTTCAGCAAATCAGATCTCGTTATTGAATAACGCATCATTATCCTAATCCGATAAGTTAACCAACCACATCGGGTCGATAACCCGAATGAACTCCATCTTAAATCTCGTACCAAGTATGATAACGGCTTCACCGGTGTGGTTGTCATAATACCACCGATTGAGTGTCTTGTAAAGACTTTGAGGAAACTTCTTTACAGGAAGTTGCTTCAAAGTTCGCGATGGCTTTACCTTTAGCACGAGATTTCTCCAACCGTTCTGTGGATCTATCTCGTCAATATACTTACGTGTAGGAACCTGCGGTTTAAAGAACTTGAAACAGTGACGATACAACCAATCCGCCATCTCTCTTTTTCCACAATTAACGGACGGCCTATTTGCTATGTGCGCTCGTCCCATCTCGATAACGTAAGAACATCTTCAATATGTTGATAATATTGTACGCCATGTTCCCACTTGATGATGCATACCTTAATCTCAGAGTCGTAGAGCCAAGAGACGATATCACCTTTGACGGTCTTCGATGCTTTGAATGTCATCATTTGGTGAGCAGTTGCACGAGCTTTGACCCGCCTATCAATCTCTTGCTACGAATACCTTAAAGCATCAATGAGCTTCGAGAATTTAGCCTCATTGTGTCCAAACATACCATCAAAACTTGGTTTCTTCGAACCCGACCAAGATTCCTTTACTTTATCTTTCTTCTTCCTCTTACTCATAAGTTCTTCAGTTGCTTGCACGTGTTCAGTAGTAAAGAATGGAATACATGTATCTGTATTAGTACGCGTGTACAGATCAGGATACTCCTCAGCTGTCACGTCTTCCACTTCGACATCGTCATAACTAAACGACATATCGCGAGACAGGATACTCGTATCAAACAATACCTCATCGTCATCAATGACCTCCTCAGTCTCTAACTTATCTAACTCATCATCATTTTATCCGAGCAATAACGTGATTTGATCTATGTTAAAAGTTTGATCAATGAACTCAGCTTCCTCAATCTCTTCGGCGTTAACCGTGCTCATCACAACACCTCGTTCATTATCCATAAATAGAACCGTATTGGCCTTCATAGACTCAATAGGTTGCACGTTAGTAGTGTCACGGTACACCACTAACTGCTGATCACCACCTTCAGTCCCCACACCAGTAGACATACCAGACGTACATGTCTTATATTGCTACTCACCACCACTCGTTCCAGCATCGGGGTCTTTCTCATCGTCATTGCCTTTCAGCTTCTTTAGCATATCATCTTTGCACGTAAGCTGAAAGATCACATCTTCTTGTTCTTTGATTTTCTCCCCCTGAGCAGTAACAACAGCACGTAACTCAGGATTCTCACGTTGACAATATGAGATGTGGCGGTCAGCGGCCATCTGACTCACCTGAAGATGTATCAAACTTAACAACATGTTCATTTGTTGAGGAACAGTCAGAGTGTGGAAAGACTGAGGGATTAGTTGCACTGGTCCTTAAGGACAATTAAATTTCATGCAAGAGAAGTCTGTTGGCTGCATAGTCATTGTTGTTGGTGAAGGTCTAGTAGTAACTGTAGTAATAGGAGACATCGACATTGGAGATAGCATCGATTGTGGAATAAATGCAAATCTCGTATCAGACGATGACGTGGTCATCAAAGTAACATCCTGGGTACTAAAAACAGTAGAAACCACCGGTGTTTGTTGAGGAACGGATGACCTTTGTATAAATGGACCAATCTCCACTCCATCACCCCTACGGGAACTCGTCTTCTTCTGCTTTTCTTTCTTAGTTGCTTTGCCCTTTCGTTTACGTAAAGCAGCCTCAACACGAGCTGCTTCACCCAATCTCCACCATTTTCTCTATTTCCACCGTTTCCTCCATCACCACCATCGTTGTATCCACCTAGTCCACCTTCACATTCCGAATCAGAATCTTCGTGAATCCAACGATCATTAGGTGGATATATATAATTAGGTCTCACCACATGACCTATCAATCATTTGAATCTTGGCTTGTTCTTTGGAGTTTGATTCCGATACGTCTTCATCTTTTTCATCGTGTCTTCAGACATATGATCCAAAACCATCACATCATCCACCAATGTCGAATTAATTATCAAATCAGGTGCCAAGTGGTTAATAATTAATTGCAAGAATCGTGGATACGTCAAAAACTTATTCTTGTGGTGACGTACCGAGCAGTTCTCTTTCAAATGATAGAATATCAAATCTGAAAAGTTGAATGGCTTGTTAAGAATAAGAGCCGCGAAAGCATACTGCAAAATGATTTTGCTCTCATCGAATCCACTCTTTCTCCCCCCCAAGGCAGTGAATAAGTATGTGTAGCAAGTACTCGTATTGTTCACATAAGTATGCATTGTTGTATTGTGATCTATCCAGCTCGTCATTGTAGTTCAATCTTTGAAATAAACCTTTGATCAAAGCTTTATAAAACTCACAAGGATCGTCTACAGTATTAGTAAACTGTAGGACCTTGTGTATCACATCAACATCGATCACAATCCTCTTATTCTGAATGTCTGCTTGTCGGCATTGACATATTTAGCACTATCCCAAAACGGACTGATAATACTAAAATGTACCGAGACGTCAGCAGATATTGCATAATGAATTCTTGAGCGACGTAGAAAAGCTATCATGTCTCCAAATGTGTCTCTTCCCACAAAGTCATCGAGAAAGAACGCACAGATGTTATGTTTCTTGTCATAAGCTAACTCAGCAAGTGCTTCTTGAACTTGTGGTTCTGGTCGGACTTGTGCTACCAAGTTTTCTTGAGCAGGTGCATCAACAACATGTTCATATGCCATATATGTGAAAACCCAAGCATTAGAAGAACAAACACAGTACATTAAAGATTACAATTTTCACTAACACTTAGTGAAAATGTGTGTTCTGTTCAGAAATTTCCATTCTATTTAAACTTTAGACCTTATTCATTACTCATTCATTAACTGTTCAATAACGAATAAGTCCATTCGTTAAGTGGAATATCATTCGTTAACTTAACAAATGATTTGATTCCTTAAAGATAACGAATGATCACATTCTTTACATATTATATACCAATAAGTACTCATTCGTCATATAATATCACAAATGATTTGATTCGTTATCAAAACACATGAATGGGTTCATTTGTCAACTGTATACACAAATGAGACTCCTATTCGTTATACTCAACGAATGTGAAGAGACGAATTAGATGTTTGACTCCTAATAGTCAAAGTCTAAATTGATTTGAACATCAATTAGTCAACATGTAGTTCAAAATCCAATTAGGCCTATAACTACATGAATCAACCTAAACTTTATATCATCGGACTCGTAATATCATCGTTAACTAACCCTAATCGTTTGAGTGATTAAACATTAATGTTTAAGTCCTTAATTAGCTTATCCAGTTCATTCAAGCCCTAATTAACCTAACAATTGTTAATCAAAAATGACGAAGTTGGTATCATTGTACTCGTATATACCTTAGGATCAAATTTTAATCAACGAAAATGAGTTTTATCATGGTTTGGATCTCAAGAAAATTTGGCCAATGGTTCTTTATGAAAAAAATTATGATTTTCAATGTGAATGAATGAAGGCCATTCGTTCAATTTTGGGTCTTATAAGTCACACTGTGTGCACAAAAACCAATGTGTATGCATGAGTCCATTCGTTAGACTTAAACTAACGAATGATCACTCATTCGTTTGTTCGTTCGTTAATAAAAATTAACAAATCAACATTAAGTTACCAAACTAATGAATAGCTATCTATTCATTAGTCATTCGTTATCTCAACATAACGAGTGATGCCCATTCATTATCAGGTCAGTGAAAGCGAATGGTATAATAACGAATGGTTTCCATTCGTTATCAAGTACGCAGCGAATGACCATCATTCATCATTTAAAGTTTAACGAATGTGTTCCCATTCGTTACAGCATTGTAATGATTGGGATGGATAAAATAAACATGGAAAAAGATTTACCATTATACCATTCCAAACACTAAATAAGTATCAAAAACCCATGTTTTTTTATAACTTTTAACTTAAAAATTTACCTCAAAAGGTAAGAGCCAATACCTTATTGTGTTATTATGGGAAAAACACATCATTAAAATTCGTGGGAAAATCTTTTTGTATTTTTCTTTTTCAGACAATCACCTCTTAGCTCGGAAATCGAAAATAAAGCAGAAACAAAATATTTTTAGATTTTGAATATTTTCAAATTAAAACTAAGACAAATATGAAATGTAATCTACGAAAGCAATTCATATTTTTGTGAGTTGAACAAAGAATCATATTGATCAAGAAATCCTCCATAACAGGTTTATCCTTTGACATTATTATGACTGGCGTTAAGTTGGTCATTGATATTGTTGTCCACATAAATCTTATAACAAATTGTCAAGTATTTCTATGAAATGTTTAAGATTCAATTAAGGCACACGATATCAGAAACTATCAGCCACTTATCTTAGTTCGAGCTTAATTTGACTTTTACCATGTCACCCCAACTTGACTTAAACCATTATGCCAGCTGATCAAAATATATGATTTTATAAATTTTTTGCAACCTTAGTAAATAATCCCCACTACAAGGTATACCCTCGTTATCAATCATTACACCAAGTTTCATTTACTGTGAATGAGTTTGCACGAGTTCATCTGTAAGGATTACAGACATTGTATCCCCTAGGGTCCGTTTCTTATTTGTATTAAGATGCAGGCACGGGAGGAACAATGTATGACTAACAACGTGTTAATCAAGTCAATAGTGATTTTTGACGAAGTACAGCAGTGATCAAATTTATTTACTTATAGGGTTCGCTCTTGAAGAAATTTAATATTCAGATTATGAATACCTAGATGATAAACCGCATGAAGACTCACAATGTCTAGGAACTTGAGGCATCCCATCAATACATGATTTGAGGCCATAAGACAATACACCGTTGAAGTGTTAACCATTAACTAGACGCTTTATTTAGAATTTTTGTTTTTTGTGATCAAACTGACATAAGGCTTGAGTATGACATGCTAATACATTTCTGCCTTCATTACCAAAACTTTGGAAGAGACTAACACATATTTCAATTTGGCAGTTTTTATGTTTATATCTCATATTTTACCCTAGTTGTTTGTTTAAGACCTACCAATGAACCAATGCAGTTAAGCACTCAATCGTTTAAGCCTATTTTTATACTGAAAATTCAGAATAAAATGACCAATGTACTATCATATTCTCTTTTTGCTTCAAAACTTGTTAGTGCATGATTTGGTGTCCGTAGCCGATCGAATAAGTTACAGATAAACTAGTCTTTATGTTTAATGTAATATGGTCAATCGCTATGGATTTTATATCAAATGGGTCCATTCATTATAAGACTAGGCTATTCGTTAATTTAGTACCCCACTCGTTATGGATTGTATAGCAAATGGAGCCCATTCGTTATGTAATATAATGAATGATGGCTTATCCGTTAAGGGATTACCATTCGTTATGAAGGTATAACGAATGAGGCTAACTTAACGAATAGGGGTTGATGGCCTATATATAAGCAGTTCCTATTCATAATTAAGTAGATATCCGTGCTTAAATTATCCATGTATAGCTACCATGTCGGATTCTCTCTAGCTTAAGTTATTCACCATAATGTATTCCACCATTAACGTAATGAACAGTATTTAACGTATTTGTCTCATGTTAATGTATTGATGTATCGTATTAGCAGCTAGATCTTGGCTCGTAACGTGTTTCAACAAAACTCATTTTGGAGGAGCACAATTTTCAAATGTTTTTGTATTTTTGAAATATTTGAGTTTTTGGATTTTATCTGTACATACAGAAAGCACAATATTTTTGTATTTTCCGATTTTCTCCCCCAAAAACTAGAATATTAAAGAAAGAAAAATAAAACAAAATTGTACAAACAAGAAAAATGATTATTTGAGCTTCAGGATATCAGAAAGAGATTTTAAACCTTTTAAACCAAGCAAAAATTTAAATCTGGTTTTATCAAATCCTTTTGTAAAAATGTCTGCCTTCTGATAGTTCGTGTGTACCATCTCTATGTCAATTAATTTATTTCATAGCAGTCACGGATAAAGTGATAACGAATATCAATATTTATTTTCGTGATGCATACGGCAGCATAGTTATCAATAAATGTGGTAGTAAGAAACTTCAAACTGTAATCCCGCAAGTGTTGTTGGATCGATGATACATGTTAACAACAACTCGAGGCTGCCGCATATTCAACTTATGTGGTTGAAGTGGAGACCGTTGTCTGCTTCTTACACTACCAGGAAACAAGCCGGCTTTCTAAAACTTGACAACCCGTTGTCGTAGACTTGAAGTTGATCTTGCATCCTCCATAATTCGAATCGGAAAAAGCAGTAAGATCGAAACTATCGTCCTTGGGATACCATAACCCGTTGTCAGGATTACCCCTCATATAGTAAATATACGCTTCACCACCGCCAGATGAGTCACTCAGGGACTCGCTAGATACATGGCACATAACAAACATCAAACATTTTATCAGTATGCGACGTTGTTAATTACATTAAAGAACCAATCATAGATCGGTAAAGGGTCTGATCAATAGTATCTTCCAATTCGTCCGGTGACAAATTGTGACCCACGGGAAGAGGAGTAGAAGGACTTTTCCGGCATTTATATAGAATCGGCGCAAGACATCGTTCACATACTTCGTCTGATGAATGAAAATTCCAGCATCAGATTGTTGAACCTGCAACCCTATAAAGAAACTCATTTCCCCCGTTGAGCTCATCTCGAACTTGGTTTGCATCGACTTCTCGAAGTCCTCACATAATTTGTCGTTTTTCGAGCCAAATATAATGTCATCGACATAAATCTGGACAAGGAGCAGATCTTCTCTGATAGTCTTGTGAAAAGGGGTACAATCCACAGTCCCTGATTTGAAGCCACTATCCGTAAGATGGTCAGCAATTGTGTCGTACCAAGCTCTCGGGGCTTGGTGTAGACCATAAAGAGCCTTGTTTAATCGGTAAATACGATCAGGATAGTCAGGATCTTCAAAACCATGAGGCTGTTTCACGAACACCTCTTCATGAAGTTCCTCATTAAGAAACGCGCTCTTAATGTCCATCTGATATACTTTAATATTCTTCAAGGCTGCATAGGAAAGGAATATCCGTATGGCTTCCAGTATTGCAACAGGAGCACTTCGGTGTAATCTATGCTTTCATGCTGATGAAACCCTTGCACGACTAAACGAGCTTTATTTCTCACAAAGACCCCACGATCATCCTTCTTACATGTAAATACCCATTTAGTCGGGATAGGCTTCTTAACCGTTCAGGTTTATCGATGAGATCCCATACACCCAGTCGTATAAATTGTTGCAATTCCTCTTGCATTGCGTCAACCCACGAAGAGTCTTCAAGTGTCATACGAACACTTGTCGGCTCCATTTGAGATAAGAAGCAAGTGTATCGAGCGATACTCATGATTCTTGATGAATGCATATCAGCATACACAAATATTACATTAGCATCATTTTCATTAGCAACTTGATGTGGCGTACGAAACCTACATCAAGATCACCAATGATGTTGCCCTGAGGATGATACGTGTTAATCCGAAGTGTCGGATTTTCAGGAACACCAACATGATCAATTAAATTAGTAAGATTTTCTTCAGCTACTATATCATCCACAGTATGAGATGATTCCCCAGCAGCTATCTTAGTAACCTCGGGATTCTCAACAAATGGAGCAGAAGAAAAATCATCGAAATGACCATCATCCAAAGATACAAAAATTGCATCAGATGTTTCAGGATGATCATGGTCAGCAGTATCATCATAATTAGAAGATCTCGGTGTGGAAAACATATGTTCTTCTAAATAAGCACGCACCAAGTCTTCATTTGGTAGTTCAACCGAGGGAGTGAAAGAATTAAATAACCCCTCATAATCGAACATCCAGTCAGGACCCTTGCCAGCAGAAGGTGTATTGTAACTTAGACAGTCTACATGGTACCACTCTTCTACATAGCCCAAAGAGAAATTAAAGACTGGTTTCTTGGGCGACGCATAACCCAGAAAATAACCTTCAATAGCCTTCTCATCGTCTTTACCCGCATCTCATTTTAACATTGTGTAAGGACACCCGAATGCTTCAAGAAACATTAAATTAGGTTTGCGATTGTTGAGAAGCTCATAACTTGTCTTTTGAAGCTTCTTAAATGTCAGAACACAATTGAGCGTGTAGAAAGCAGTGTTCACAACTTCATTCTAGAATTGAGCAGGAAGCTTTGATTCCTCTAGCATAGTTTTTACTGCTTCAATCAATGTCCGGTTCTTCCGTTCTGCAACACTGTTCTGTTGTGGTACGTATAGAGCACTATATTCTTAATGGATACCTTTTTGAATACAGAAAATGTCCAATACAGTGTTTTTGAACTCCGTGCCATTATCACTTCGAATATGTCTCACTTTATGTTTGTCAAGAGATTCAATCTTAATGATTAAGTTTTGCACAAGAACCGGTGTCTGATGTTTAGAAATCATAAATAATACCCACGAGCACCTCAAATAGTCGTCAGTCATGACTAAACATTACTTCTCCAGCAATACTCGAATGATTCATAGGACCAAACAAATCTACATGAAGTCATTCCATTGGAGTATCAATGGAATTAAATAACTTCATTGGGTGTGACTTCTTCTTATGTTTGCCTTTCTTGCATGCAACACAGTGATCGGTCAACTTGAAATGCTTTAGAGAAACTCCTTCCACTAAATCATTAGCCATTAGATGGTTCATATTTCTGACATGAATATGACACATACGCATGTGCCACATAATCGAGTCTTTCTCATTTGCTTTAGAGATAAAACCCGTTTCCACGGTATTTGAAGTCGATACTTTAGTACTCATGTCAAGTACATAAATATCATTCAATCTAGGAGATTGCGTAACAATCATGTCTTAAGGAATGACATATCCAGGTTTGAGTATTATGCACTCCTTGTCAGTAAATACGGTGGTTTATTTCTTGTTATAAATCTGAGAGACGCTCAGCAGGTTGTGATCCACCTTGTCATAATAATTTACTTTTTCAAACGCGATACATCCGTTTGATACATCTCCTTCCTTGATTATCATGCCCCCTTGACTACCAGCAAATGCTACATAACCTCCTTGAATATTCTTGACATTGGATCGAAGGTTAAGGTTGCCGATGATGTGACGAGAGCATCCAGTGTCCATAATCCAGTTTTCTCCCGAAAGAGTCTTGGATAAACTCTGCACATTCAATAAACATAATTAGACCAAAAGGGCAGCCCATGCCTCATTCTTGGGCACCTCTTTCTTTTCATCTTTAAGCTTAATCTCATTAGACCTCAATTGAGATCTATGCACTTGTGAATAAGTCACAGGTTTCTTAGACTTTCGTCTAAGATATGAATCTTTGATCACAATGTGTCATAATTTTGCAAAGTGGTTGTTATTGTACAAACGCTTTGTGATTTAACTCAAAAATGTTATCATTAACATGAACAACCTTGTGTGGGTTCACATTATGAAACATAATATGAGTCTCATCAACTTAAGATGGTGGTCTCTTTATAATTTCCTTAACCACATGAACCTTTTTGGGTTGTTCCTTGGTGACAGGCTTGGCATTCTTAACATTCCTGGTTCCACAATTTCTAACAACATGCCCACGTTCGCCATATAAGAAACAAGTTCTCATATCCACGAACGCACGTTGTGGTTTAACAGAAGATTGTGTAACAATGGATGACAAGATTCACTTGATACTTTAACATTATCCAAATTGTCAAAAGACACGGTCTTTTGTTTCTTGTAAAACTCCAAGTTTGAAAAGTTCGAGAAACTTTGTAAAGATTCAATTCAAGAAGAACTAACAAACTTTACAAATTTGACAGTTTTTAAATGTTGTTTTAAACTTGGTTTAATTATAGGCTTGTTAACAATTTAGATCTTGCTAAAGCTTGCTCAAGATCATGTAAACTTGAAGCTTCATTCTGAAAGACACTCCCGATCAGTTCTGGCTTGATCAAGTGTAAAGCAATGTCTTTCTCCTAAAAAACTTTATTTACACCTTTTAACGTAAATACATGTCCAATGTTTACATCACCACATGAAGGATTAATGAATCTCATTAGATCCTCATCAGAAATTGTTGGTTTTTCTGACTTCTTGGGTTTAACTTTTGAGTTGTTGATCTTGGATGTATTTGAACCATACACCACCTTCTCAAATTCATGAGGTTCACATAAGATGTGATTAGAATGTGGAATATTTTTTTTCTTGTGTATGTTTTGTGGTTCAAACATGTCCTCTATAACAACCTCCTTAACAGTCTCAGCAAACACCTTGTTACTTTTAATGTGAGATCCTTAAGTCGTTGAAGGATAAGTTGGTTTTTCTTGAGAAATGTGTGTCGGTTCTCCACATTAACGACTAATTCAACTTTAGCAGTTTTAATATTTTAATAATTGGTATTAACAACCTTTCCTTCTTTCCCAAAAAATGGGTTGTTTGAATAGTCATTAAAAACTGGTGGAGGCACTTCTACAAAGACTAAACATGTTTTCAATCCTTTTTGTTTACCCGAAACCTCAATTATATCATTTAAAAGAAAGGATGAATTTTGAAACGTTCCCAACTTATTCTTTAACTCGATAATTTCATTTTCAAGTTCAGTGATTTTCGTTCTCGACTTAAGAATTTCTTGAAACAATTTGTCAACAATAACTAGTTTTCCTGAAAGTTCTGCTTTCAGGTCATGATTACTATTAGACAATCCTTCAATTTTATATATTGATCTCTTTCCAAGATCTGAAGATTGTTTATAGTTATATTGAACTATAGCAAGATCTATCAGTAATGATTCGTTATGAGCATGAATTAAGTCAAGCATTGACGTTAATACCTCAAAATAAGCACATGAAACATTTTCATTTAATTTAACAGAATCATCTGATGGATTTTCAGACATAACCGAAACAGAGTTAGGACTAACATCGTCAATATTAGCCATGCAGGCAAACAAACTTGGTTTCATGTGGCTTGAGACATCATAATCATATTCAGTCTCTGATTCACTCTCGGTAGCTAATCATTCGCCTCTAGCGTCTTGAAGATTCTCTCATATTCAAACAAAGCAAGGTTTGCTTGATTACCATTACCGTTTCCCAACAACCTTCGATTCCGATCAATTCCATCGGCAATGAGCAATGCATGTGAACCATTAAGTTTGACATAATCACCCCCAGATTTCTTTTCTTTATATTCATTAACCTTCTTACCCGAACTTCTGTCTTGATTATGGGGTCCTGTGTATTCCTTCTTTTTCTTGTCACATTCTTTGGCGAAACGGCAAAACTCTTGACAGTTGTAGCATATCACCTCTAACTTATCAAATCCAACCCTCTTGTTCAGAGTCGTCAAATCTTTTCATGTTCTCTGCATAAACCTTTTGACCTTTCTAACAATCACGGTCATATTCCACTTTAAGTCCATGAGCTCAAAATCATTAGGATCAATCTGGTCATAATCTTCGTCAGTAAGCTCACTTATGGCAATTTTACCACTCATCAAGTTCTCATATGGGCTCATAAAAGCACTAAGAAAGGCAAAGTGTTGTTCTGATTCCCTCATGTTAATGTTTGGTGATTGAGCTGAATAATTACCAGCACCAGGAAATGAAGTATTTGACCCACCAGAATTATCATTGGATCCAGAGGCCATGAAACAAATATTTGGCATTTGCTCATTAAATGAATGTTGCATCTCTTGAGAGGTCTGAGAGAAGAAGGCATTGATTGGAGCTGTGGTGTTGCTTAATGGTAAAGATCCTCCATATAATATTGGATCTTGGTTATCTTTTGAAGAGTAATGACATCTCATATCATATACTCTCTTTCTATATTCCGTATGAACTCCAAAGCCGTTAAATCTTCAAATTTGAAAAATGAATTCTCTTTCAACATGAGTAAGAAAGTGGAATAAGAACTTGGCAATGCATTCTTGACAATATCAGTTTGATCTGATTAAGATGTTCCATCTTTTTCTTAATCATTTCTGCAATCAAATGATTGAACCTTGTCAACATCTCTTCAACCGTCTCTCCCTTCAACAAGCAAAAAATTTCTATACTGGAACTTTAGCATCAACTTCTTACTTTCTAGTGTATTACCCATGCCTCTCATTCTGATGTGTTGAAATAAGAAGCACATATTTTAATTCTTCTCACCTGGTGGAAAATATTATCCGGTAAGGCCAATGTCAAAGTAGAGTATGCTTTGATTTCAATTTCTAAAGCCTTTTTCTCTTCTTGAGAATAAGAAGAATAAGGCTTTTCTTTATAATTGTACTTGCGTCACCAATCATCAGAGGGGTATAAACATCATCAAGATATCTAGAGCAGTCGGGATGCATAGATCCTAGATGTGCTCTAAATCTTGGTTCCCACTTTGCAAAGTCACTTAATTTCATAAGCCAGTGACATTTAGAATGTGAACCTATTTATGCGTCCAAGTAGAGCATTTGTTGCATCATCCTATTCAGAGATGCTAACGGGTAATAGTTAGCCATAATCTGAAATATATGATCAAATGATCAACTGTTCAAAGTTCTGGGTAGAAAATGTCCAAATTATGAAATTATGGGTTCAATGTGTAACTTTAGTAATGAATGGGTTAGTATCTTGACAAATGGGGTTTGGTTATGGTAACCAATGATTAGTGAGTGGTGTAACGAATAACACCAACACTATAACGAATAGTTATAGCAAATGATAAGTTTCTGGCAACGAACGGGTCCTGTTCACACGAATGATCCAAAGACGAATGATGTAACAAATTACCAAAGATCAAACGAATAGCTTAACGAATAGATTGACGAATATATGACTAATGGATGACGAATGAAGATATCACGAATAAGGTTTTGTACGATGAATTAGCTACAGTACTGAAAGATCTGTTATAACAAACAAACACGTGGCATAAAACGGTTACACTATTCATGCATAATGAGCAGTTATGGTATAACGAATGAACCTTCATCATAACGAATGGATGTTCAAATCTTCAAACAGATTTCCAAATCTTCAAATGTCAGATCCAAACTTCAATTAAGACAAACTTCAAACATGGATATCTTGTCCAAATTAACAACTTTTTTAACAATTAAACTATCAATCAACTCATAAACTCATTCCGAACAAACCCTGACCATTCCGAACAACCAATTCACACTAAAACTGGTATGAAATCACTCAAAACCAGTTCATAATCACTTTGTTCCTGCTAAAATCAATCAACACATCAATTCCATCGAATTGATAATCAATAAACCAATTAAACTATAATGAGGCTTCTGATCCTAATTACAAACAGAATAACCTTCAAATTGACATCAATTATCCGTCAAATATAATTAACACATCAATTAACCTCAATTGATGTCAATTTCAATCAATATCACCTGAATAATCGAATGTATGGCTCTGATACTACTTGAGAAACCAATACGTGATGATTTCAGTTCATTTTCTTAGATCTAGTTATGTAACATCCCTAAATTTTCATGAATAATATTTAATATATTATTTACGTCAGAAGAATTAATTGAAATAGTCTAATAATAATAATAAAATAATAAAGATGAAAGGTTAAGTAGGCTTTAAAAGTGGAATTAAATATGTACTAAAAAGGACAGATGGGCCTAAGGTCCATGGGCTTAAGGGAGTATAAATACCCCCCTTAAACTCTAATCCTCTCCATTTCCATCCATCTCAACACCATAGCCTACACCTTCAAAAACAAACACTTAAGCCAAACACTCTCTACACTAATCCTTTCAACAATCCGAGACCAACCGAAGGTAAGAAATCATTTATCTTAGTTGACCCAACATATTAGAACCCGACATCACAGCCCCGTGATGTCAAGATAAAGCTTTATTCGAGTGTTTAATCAACCAAAAATGAGCTTAAGGACCACCTTAGCTTAGATCTGGACACCCCGAAGCTACCTAAGCCATAAACGATCAAACCCTGACCAACCATGGTGGTTAACGGCGGCTGACGGCACCGGAATCGAATAAAAACCTTAAAAACGCGTGAAGAACGGGCTGGCCTGCACTTATAAGCCGTAGAAGTATATACGTCGTATAAGTGCAGCGTGTAAGTTGGGCAACGCATAATTATAGGTCACGTATAAGTGAGACTAACGTGTAAGTAGAGGCAACGTATAAGTGTGCATGCACGGTATATGTGTGGCATTTGTGTAAGTATAGAATGCATAAGTCCCTTGTGCATGTAACTTATACGCAGTGTATAAGTTATAACTTATACGGACGTATAAGCTTACACACTAAGATGACTTATACGGGGAGAAAGATATACGCCAATGACTTATACGTTGAACAACTTATACGTTGGGAGGAACTTATACGCCGAGAAACTTATACGGGCTTAAAGTGATTTTCTGAATAAACGAAAGTTAAACGGCGTATACGTATGTAAACGATAGATATGGACTTATATGATGGCTAAGAGAAGTATAAGTAAATAATTAATAATGAAAGGTAACGTTAAAATGAAGATTTGATTTGATTAAATAATTGAACTTCAGTATCTGATGAGGTTTTTTAGTAAAGACTTATTAATGAAAATAATTTTTTTCCAAATTGACCTGGCAGCTTAACCCCAGCCAGGAGCTCTGCCCCTTAGACCCTGCTAGGGGTTGTTGCCCCTAGATACCTATTGCCAGGGGCGCTGCCCCTGGACTCCCATAGCTAAGAGTTACAATAACTTAAAAGTATGGTATAGCTATAAGTAGTTAATTGATACTATGATTAATACACAGTTAGCCGTGCACAGCTCAAGAATGGCATAACCGTAAATTCATAGAGGAATCGCTTACAGGTGAGTTTCTAGCCCCATTTCCTTGTTATGTTTTCGGGGCTTTGTGCATACTCAATGTGATTAGTTAATACACTTACCTTAAGTGGTAAGTGTATGCCATATATGATTTATGTGAAAGTTATTGAATGAATGTTTGTCAGTACGTGAACGATCTTCGGATATTGCACGTATTACCAGGGTAGGTGATCATTAGAATATTAATGTGAAGGATGCCCGGTGCTTCTGTATGTTATGATGTGGTATGCTTGTTTACGTGGGTACATTCTACGTCCGACATAGTAAGTTAGGATGGCAAATTCCTCTAACTTCCTTTGGACATAGACATGGAATGTAACAGCGTAGATAAGAACCAAGGACCCCATTAGTGTTCCTTAGATGGAAATTATACAATTAAGTGTGTGCTCCTTTTATGGATAATAAATGTTGTTCCTTCTATGTATAATATATAGAATTCCTTATATGGATAGTGAATATTGTTCCTTCTATCGATAATATAGTGTTTCTTCTATGGATAGTACACGTCGTTCCTTCTATGGATAATATGTAGTGTTCCTTCTATGGATAATACATATTCCTTCTATGGATAATACATAGTGTTCATTACATGGACTATAGTAGATGTTCCTTTAATGAATGTTGTGTAATGTTCCTCTTATGGATATTTAAGGATAAGGTATTACTATGTCTCTCTGGATAAATGTAAGTAAATACGTATGTATGTAAGAAGGGTAACAGGCTAAGTATGAATATGTATCTTCGGATACTTATATATGTATGATATGTGAAGGTATTGTACGTTGCTTGATTAACTAGAACTCACTCAGCGTAGCTGACTTATAGTATGCACGCAGATAAATAGGTTTAAAGAGCTAGCATGAGGATGGCACATGGCATGGATTGAACGACTAGCATCTGAAGATGGAAGAAATGATATTTTAAATATGATGTTTTATGTTAGGTTTCAAGACAAGATTTGAATGATTGTAATGATGGGTTGAAGTTTTATATTCCGCGAAAGTTTTTAATTAACTCTGATTTGTAGAACTGTGTTTATGAGTAAATCCGACTTGAAATGTAGGGCGCCGGGACCGAGGCCTTACAAGTTCTTGATATATAACAGGTGATAGATCAATACGTTATACGGATGTGAATTACGTTAAGTGAAGTGTATGTGAGAGGATAGTCGGACAAAGTAACGGCTTGTTAATAATTGTAATCACGCTTGTTAAATTATGAAATAGAGATACAAGTATATATAGAAGACGACCCCATTCGTTATACATCTCAGAACGAATGTGGACCATTTGTATTCATTCCCTATCACTAACTTAGAGGATAAAGAATGACTCATTCGTTATACCTCATTCGTTAAATATCCTTAACGAATGGAACTAATACTTTCACGATTGGGCTCAGTCGTTATACATTCCATAATGAATGGCCTTAATATATAACGGATGGGAACATTCGTTAAACATCCTTAATGAATGGCCAATAAACATAAATAATCGTAAACATAATTACCAAAATACCCTTTACATTAATAATATGAAATTGCATAAGATAAACAAAGACCAAGATGAGAAAATCATGCAGTAACATTATCTTACAAACATTAACCTTTACTCCTCGTAGAATGTCTTCCCGAACAAACCACCGTCGTCATCAACGTCGTTATGCTTCTCATGACATTCGACTAGCTACTAGGATCACCAAAGAATTTGTTACTGCTATGCCTACTATCATGATTCAGATCTAGAGCCTTAACCCGAATGGTTCTACTACATTTGCTGCTCCAAACAACATTGACTTCAAGAAATTCTTGAGTGCTAAGCCTACCCAGTTATATGGTGAGGAGAATGCCACTAAACTTCTTATAATGGAGAACGTATTCATCCATTGCGAATGTTCGGACGCCAAATGGGCTAAGTTCACCTCGAGCCTCTTCGAAGATCAAGCTCTTACTTGGTGGAATGCTTTCAAAGCTAACCAAGGAGCCAAGTTGGTTGTGGCCATGCCTTGGGATGAACTCAAAGATGCCATGAAGAAAGAAATTTGCCCGGAACATGAATTGCAAAGGCTCGAGATCGAGTTTTGGGAGCTCAATCAAATTGGGGGGCGATAATTCCACATATTCCAACCGCTTCCGAAAACATAGCCAGATTGTACCCCACCTTATAATCCTCGTATCCCGCGGCATCCGGAAATACATTCGCGGTTTGCCGACAATCTTTCGGGATGCAGTGGTTAGTCGTGATCCTCTCACCATCAGTGAGGCTATGGACCTAGTTTCTTCCCTCACCGATGATCATGTTATGGATAGAACCTTGTCCCGAAAAGACTTCAAGCCTACCTATAACAAGACCAAAACCGAATCCTCAACTGCTAAAGCCGAACCTAAACCCACTCAAAACAACAATACTGATCACCGCTACAATAACAGCAACAACAACAACAACAACCACAATAAACGAAAAGCCAATCACCAAAACTATGTCGTTAACCAACCCAATCACCAACCTCAACAAAACCAAAATGCCCCAAACAAAAGACCCTAAACCGGACCTCATCCGTTATGCTCCAAATGTAACCGCCATCATCCTATCCAATCCCCATGTCGTCATTACACCCAATGCAATCGTTACGGTCACCTTACTAACACTTGTCGTGTGCCACCGGGTGCGCAAACCGTCCAACAACAGTCTGTTCCCCCTGCTTCTAGACCCACTACCACACTATATACTCAACCCGGTATGCCTACCACACATGCTTGCTACAACTGTGGAGACCCAAACCATCTTCGCAATATGTGACTTCGATTTGCCCATGCTCATCAATCCCAAATTGTGCCCACACTCTACTTTGCCAACCATGCTCACCAAGCCCAAGTTATACCAGCACCTTACTACACTACACAAGCTTATCAAGTCCAAACCTATCAACCTTAATTTCCTCAAGTTTTTTCACCATAAGCCTTTGTTCCTCAACTCATGGCTCCTCCGTCTGCATCAACTCAATCCCATGTTATCCAAGCCCCTCCTTTGAATCAAGTTGCCCAAGCACCTCAAGGTTCTAATGTGCGCGCTTTTATGATGAACTTTAAGAAATCTCAAAGCTCCAGCGATGTGGTGAATGGTACGTTCCTTATTAATAATCATTTTTCTTCGATGTTATTTGATATGGGTGCTATAAGAGTTTTATTTATTTGGATCTAGCGTATATTATTGATAAGCCTCGGGATAAGTTATCTAAGTCGTTTTTCATAGAAGTAGCCGATGGGAATTCTATTATTATTGATTCGGTAATTCGGGATTGTGTCATAACTCTTAATAAAGTCAAGTTCCGTATCGATCTCATTCCTATGAAAATGGGTAGTTTTGACGTTATAGTTGGAATGGATTGGCTCACTCTAAATCATGCTTAAATCGTATGCTACGAGAAATTTCTTCGTATACCTCTCAAATATAGTCGCATCCTTAATCTTTTTGGTAATATGCCTACATCAAAGCTTAACCTCATGTTGTGTTTTCAAGCTCAACGTTACTTGCGTAAGAAGTATGTTACGTCCATAGCTATCGTGGTGGAGAAAGAGCATAAAGAAAAGAAGATATCTGATATACCGGTTGTGCGTGATTTTCCTAACATCTTTCCCGATGACGTTTCCGGACTCCCTCCTATTCGCCAAGTCGAATTCCGTATTGATCTTGTACCTAAAGCTAATCCCGTTGCTAAAGCACCTTACCGTCTTGCACCATCTGAAATGCAAGAGATTTCGAGCCAACTACAAAATCAAGAACTCTCAGACAAGGGTTTTATTCGTCCGAGTTCTTCTCCATAGGGCGGACCTATATTGTTCGTTAAGAAGAAACATGGTTCATTCCGCATGTGCATTGATTATCGTGATCTCAACAAACTTAATGTCAAGAACCGCTATCCACTTCCTCGCATCGATGATCTTGTCGATCAACTTCAAGGAGCCGCATGCTTCCCAAAGATCGATCTTCGTTCAGGTTATCATCAACTTCATGTTAATGAAGATGACATCCCCAAGACCGTATTTCGTACTTCATATGGGCATTATGAATTTCGTGTTATACCTTTTTGGCTAACCAATGCACCCGCGGTTTTCATGGATCTTATGAAACGTGTGTGTAAACCCTTCTTGGACAAGTTTGTAATCATCTTCATCGATGATATCTTGATCTACTCGAAATCCGAAAACGAACACAAGCAACATCTACATGCTATCCTTGATCTCCTACGGAAGGAACAACTATATGCTAAGTTTTCAAAGTGCGAGTTTTGGCTTAAAGAAGTTCAGTTCTTGGGTCATATTGTTAACTACAAGGGTATACACGTGGATCCTGCTAAGATCAAAGTTGTCAAGAATTGGAAACCACCGACTTCTCCCATCGAAGTCTGATATTTTCTTAGTTTGGTGGGATACCGTCATTTCATTCGGAACAAGAGATTGTATTGCCTCTCACCACTTTAACTCACAAGAGTAAACCTTATGTTGGTGGGGGGGTCAAAGCAAGAAGAAGCCTTTCAAACCCTTAAGGACATGCTTTGAAATGCTCCTATTCTTGCTCTTCCCGAAGGTAATGAAGATTTTTTTCATTTTTGTGACGCTTCTAACCAAGGTCTCGGTTGTGTCCTTATGCAACGAGGCAATGTTATCACATATGCTTCGAGGCAACTCAAGGTTCACGAAAGGAATTATACGACACGATCTCTGTTGTATTTGCCTTGAAGATATGGAGGCACTCTCTCTATAGTACCAAATTTGTAGTGTTTACTGACCATAAAAGTCTCTAACACGTCTTTGATCAAAAAGAACTCAACATGAGACAACGTCGATGGGCCGAGTTGCTCAGCGACTATGAATGTGAAATTCGCTACCATCCAGGTAAAGCGAATGTCGTGGCTGACGCTCTCAGTAGAAAGAAACAAGTCAAATCTATTATTCTTACTTGTGTTCTTGTTCAAAGTGATCTCGAAAAGTGTATTCTTGACACCCAACACAAATCCATCACCGAGGGCAATATGTACGATGAGATGTCGTGTGGTGCGGAGACTCAATTGGAATCCAAGCCTAATGGGTTACTATACTTCCTTAATCATTTGTGAATTCCCAATCGTGACAATTTTCGCAGATTCATTTTGGACGAAGTTCGTAAGTCATGATATTATATTCATCTTGATGCGGATAAGTTGTACACGGATCTTCGTTCTGTCTATTGGCGGCCCGGAATGAAGAAAGACATCGCTCTTTATGTCTCGAAATGTCTCAATTGCTCTAAAGTAAAAGCCGAGCATTATCGACCCTTTGGTTTACTCGAGCAACCTCCTGTTCCCGAGTGGAAGTGGGAAGATATTGCTATGGACTTTATTACTAAGCTCCCTTCGACTCGTAAGCAACGTGATAGTATTTGGGTGATCATCGATCATTTGACTAAATATGCTCATTTCATACCCATCAAAGAAACGTATTATGTTGATCAGTTGGCGCGAATTTATTTGGAGAACATTGTTTGTCATCAAGGAACTCCGTTAACCGTTATTTCCGAATAAGATGGTCGTTTTACTTCTCGCTTTTGGAAATCTCTCCAATCGGCTTTGGAAACTCGTTTAGATCTCAGTACTGCCTATCATCCGCAATCTAATGGTCAGTCCAAGCGTAAGATTCAAACTCTATAAGGCATGCTCCGCTCTTGTGTCCTCGACTTTAGGGGAAATTGGGATACTCATTTACCGCTCATTGAATTCTCTTATAATAGTTTTCATTCAAGCATTGGTATGGCACCTTTTCAAGCCCTTTATGGTTGTAAATTTCACACCCGGATTTGTTGGAACGAAGTCATAGAATATCAAATCACCGGTCCGGAATTAGTACAAGAAACGACTAATCGATCATATTGCTCAAATTCGTCAAATTCTTCTACCCACTCGTATCCGCCAAAAGAGTTATGCGGATAAGAGAAGGAAACCTCTGGATTTCAATATTAGTGATCGAAATCCGCTCAAAGTGTCTCCATGGAAAGGAGTGATTAGATTTCGAAAGAAAGAAAAGTTGTCTCCGCAATTTGTTGGTCCTTTTGAAATTCTCGATAGAGTTGGTTCTGTTGCTTATAGACATAAACTCCCTCTCGAACTCTCAAATGTTCATCTGGTGTTTCATGTGTCAAACCTCAAGAAGTGTCTTGTCGAGGGTAATCTCCACATACCCATTGATGAAGTTCATATCGATATGACCACGCATATTGTTGAAAACCCCGTTGAAATCATGGACCACATGGACAAAGTCACCAAATGAAGCTCCATACCTTTAGTTAAAGTCTATTGGGATTCTAAACAAGGCGCAGAGTTTACTTGGGAGCGTGAAGATCAGATGATGAAAGTGAAGTAACCTCATCTCTTTGCTACGGCTAATCCTCCAATTTAAGGACGAAATTCTTAAAAGTAGGGGATACTGTAATAATCCAAACTTTTTTATTATTGTTTTAAAAGCCGTTATCCGACTCGTTTCATTTGGGTAATTTAATCAATAAAAATCGCGCATTTATCGAGTTTATGTTTTTTTATCTTATTTATTTAATTATCTGTTATAACTTTACTTAATGCGCAAAACACACCCTATACTTAGTGTAAACTCATTTGGGAATCAAACTGGAAGTACAAGGGCAATTCTATAAAACATTTTCATTCAACCCGTTTACCCAAACCCGACCCGGCCTAAGTTCCTATACTCGTTTATATTTCTTGAACCATAATTCTCGTAATACAATCAAATTTAATTTTGGAAAATCATTTGCATACCTATTTCGACCTGCACCGACGCGTTAATTAGGAATTGAGGTCATCGAATGATTTAGTTTATCAAAATAACAAACTGACTTTATTAACTCGTCATCACACTATTGAGGCTCGGCAATAATTCAATTAAACGAGTGAAAACCTTCCTGCAAACTTCACGAACCCAAACCCTAGTCTAATTGCATTATAACCTCCTGTAATTCATGTTCGAGTTCAATTTGGGGCTGCTCAGTTGTGTCCATCATATACTACCTGATCAAAACTGTTATAGGCAATTAAGGTATTCATTAGTTTGGTTTTTTATCAGTAAACATAAACCCTAAGCTAATTGGGTCGAACGACGATCGGTTGTGACGATTTCGAATTCTAGGGTTTCTAAGGTTAGGGATAATCTGGGTTATTGTAAAAATTTTATCGGTTCTAACCTATAATTGAGTTAGACACCAGCCCAGCTGGCTGGTGCAACTCCTGTTAATCCTAGTGAGTCGGCTGGGGCGCGGGTTCGAGTCTTCCATCCCTTTTTTTTGGTTAATTTGATTTTTTTATGTTTTTATGTTTTTAATTATTAAAATCAATATAATTAATATAAATGATGAATAAATAATATTTTTACGAAAACGGCACTTTTAGATTGACGTTTTCATTTTTCTTAAAACTATATATATATATATATATATATAGAAAAGGGTTAAAATAAAAATACATAATTTTGTAGGAAGAGTAGGAATGACTCAAATTTAGAGTTAGAAAACTATGTAGCATAAATCCTTAATCCTAGAAAAGTATTTGGTATTTTAAAAACTACCAATCTCAACCACTAGATCATAGATCCAATGGCCTAGATTTATTCTTACTCTTCCTAGAAAACTACTTCTTTTTATTATAATACACCCCTATATATATATATATAATATGTTTTAAAGAAAGGTCATAATAAATAAAATAAACATGTTATACATGTTTTCATCAATCTTATTAAGCAAAGGTTTGTTAGGTATTTAAAATAAATAATTAATGTAATATTATCATATATATATATATATATATATATATATGGGTGGGATCTATAGGAAACTCCTTTTAAAAAGAGAGAACTAGAGAAATAATAAATAATTATTTTTAATTTTTTTTTTAAAAGATATTTTGCGATTTTTTATCTTTACTCCTTCTAATAAGATGATATTGTTCCTAAAAACAAAACAAAAACTGTTGATATAATGCTTATGTGCATTAATGTGTATTACATATATAAAATAGTGTTTTATTGCATGTAATACAACACAAATGCATTATATAACACACATTATTAAATATATGCAAATACAACACTAATGATTGTATGCAAAACACACTATCGTATATATGTAATACAACATTGATGCACATATGCACTATATCGATTATTTTTATTTTTGTATATAATATAACACTATTGCAAATATACAACACAAACAACTATATATATGCTATTCAACACTATTTCACATATCAAAATACACACTATTGCACATATGTATTATAAAAAAAATTCGATGTATTGCAAATATGCATTACTACGAGTTTTTTTTTAATTTTTTTTAGATTGTATATTTTTTTTGTGGTGAAGAATAACAGCATATAAGAAGGATAAAAGAAAAAAATAAAAATATTTTTAATTAAATTAAGTTAAATATACTTATTTATTAGTTCTTTAGTTCTCTCTTTAGGGAGGAGTTCTCTCTTGATACTTTTCTTATATATATATATCACATATTGTAGTTATTTAATTAAATAGTAATATTTGTATTATATTTACCTAACTATTTTTATTGTAAGTCTATTGAATTTATTTATTAAATTATCTTATTTATATATCTATTATATTTATCTTATATCAAGGATAAATAATAGTGATTTTGTAATTAATAAAAGTAATAACAATATAAACGAATGAGAACAATAATGATGTTTTTTACAATAATATAAATTAATAGTTCAAATAATAAATGTCTTACTCGAACATCATTGAAACCCAAATCCATTGTAAGTCCTATAGAGTTCATATATAATTCCTTTTATCATTCTAACTTTGAATCCTCGTCGGTAAATCTCGAAGATCTTGAACGTTTCATTCTCTTTTGTTCATTTGATAAGGTAAGTAATCATTCCCCTAATTTTACTTATCTTAAATATTTTGGGGAATTATGCGTACTATAAATTATTTACCTAATATATAGTATTCTCAATAGCAAACTGTGAATCTTTGTGTGTGTAACAATTAAATGCCTAATTTTTATACGTCTATCTGTTTTATTTGATCACATTCGAAGAGGTCCATCATAATCACATATAGTATGATCATACGATCGTCTTAGTAGCCAAATCCCGATTCGCTAGGCAATTGTTTTACAGACAACCTTTATTTGCTCATGGTTTGATTGCTTAAACTCACAAAAGACAGTTTTGCAATTTTTTTATATTTATATTGTATTCAAATACTGGTGATTTTCTCACTCAACCTCTTGTTGACAAATATATATGTATTTTGTACGCATTCGCATGTTTTCAACTGACTTGATTTCCAATGTGAAGAAACACATGGTGATGTCCTTAAGCTTTAAAAGTTATTACAAGACAATTTTGTTTTTTTTATCTGTGATTTGTTTTGCTATTTCTTAAAAGATGATGTACTTAGATGATGATTTGGATATTTGTTTATTTAAACTTATTAAATAGAGATTGTCACCTTTAAATATTGCATCATAGTACCTTGTGAGCTGTGAACCAACGGTTCGCGCCCCGGCGTTTCCGTCTTAGGTTAGGGTGTGACATTCTTGTAATAATCTAGGGGACTAAAGTTTTAACTTATGGTTACCCATTCTCTAAGGTTATTTAGAGAATGGAGTTTTGGGTTGTATAGGTTCGTACGCTTGACTATCCAAAGTATGAGTTATGTTTTGTAGAGGCCATTCGCTAGTATGTTAGCGAATGGCATAACGAATGACAATCCATTCCCTAGGCTTGTTAGTGAATGTACTCATCACTATAAATACCCTGTAAATTATGTTATGATCAATGAATCAGATCATTGTTTATTGAATTATTGTCCAGACTCTATCAAATTGATCTCAGAAAACACATACTAACCCTAATTTATCTAAATAACTATAATCAAAGACTATATCATTGATATACGAATGTATGATGATGAATCATGCCACCTCAGCGATGGGTACTCAAGTGATCCATCGCGTTACGCGGCACGCTAGCTAAGTAATCATGGCACGTTGCATGCCACGTGGCATAGCTAGGGTTGACTCGAAAAGGCTATAACGCCATCGCGCTACGCGATGACCTTCCTTTGAGGTCGTCGCGATAAACGACCGACTCCAAAGTCACCTATAAAAGGGAGGTGATCAAGGAATTGGTTCATTTTTCATTCCTCTTGCCCCTCTCATTTTCTTGTACAATAGTGTTGGTATAATATCACTAGTAGATGCAATGATACCATGTCTGATTGATCGAGACTTTGATGCATGAATCCAAATCTCTGCCTGTACAAGGTCAGACTTTTTGCTATCGTGTAAAGTTTTCAATCTTGTGGTTATCGTTAAAGATTTTTGGTTTATAGTACTTTAAACTAACACATACTACATTGTATATAAATTAGGTGATTAATACCAAGAAGCTTGTAAATTGTAAACATGTAAGGTGAGACATTCGAGTTTTTGTACAACTCACATTTTTGTGAAATAACCAGTTTTTTAACACTTTCATTGAGATTTTTAAACCTGTAAAACTCATGACAGGGTATAACAGTCCAAATGTTTTCAAAATGTTTTCACAGTTTTTTTCATTACATTACGGTAATTAAGTCTTTGTAGAAGTATGGGATGGTTACTACTGGAACTGTGGGCTTTTTGTATACATTACTTATTTATATCATTACTTATTGGACAAAGAGTTAACCAATAAGTAATATGACCACAATCACATATATGGTCGAGTGAAAATACCTTTCGGTAATTTGTAAGCGGGCAAATGTAAAAACACCTTAAGACTATATTGTAAAAATGTGTCACTTACAAATAAATGTACTCAATGGTATTTCAAGTTGATCAAAAGTTATTAAACATGTTTCAGGTGACTTGTGAGAAATAGAAACAAGTGCTATAAGGCACTCGAGCTTAAATAAGTGGTATGTCACCATGATAAAAAAAATATGTTCTTTTCGTAAATTAGGGTTTATCCCTACAAAACTATGGTTTGTATAAATATGGGTTTTATCCCTTACTTATGAAATAAGGTGTTATTTCATATATGTACTGTGTAGGTTCACATATGTACTGTGTAGGAGTAATTTAGAGTTGTGTATGTGTACATTTATCGTATGTATAATCATTTATGTACTGTGTGAGTTCATATATGTATTGTGTAGGTTCATATACGTACCGTGTAGGTGGTGTTTTGAATTGTTTATGTGTAAATTTTATCATGTATAGGTTCATATATGTGTTATATGTACAGTGTATGCGTTATTTTGAATTGTGTATGTGTAAATTTTAGCATGTGTAGATTCATATATGTACATTGTATGCGTTATTTAAAATTGTATATGTAAATTTTATTGTGTGTAGGATCATTAATTTACTGTGTAGGTGGTTTTATGTATTCGGTATAAAGTTGAAAATATTCCTAGATTTGGTTAATTTCGCAACAATTATGACGAACAAATTAATCATATAATAAAAATAGTAGTTTGTTACTTGGTTACATCGGTTGATAAACTGGAATTAGGAATAGATCGATTATTTTTATAGTAATAAGGACTAATTATATTATAAAAATAGTTAATAAAAAAATGTATAACTAATCCAAGACATTTTTTACTAGCCGTTAATGGAAAGATTTTGTACTAAAATACCATTTTTATTAACATAAATCATATACAAAAGAAAATTTTTGATTGGTTGTAATAACTTGTCGCACTAAGAAACACTTCTGAAATGAACCTATCTTATATCATAACTATATATAATTTAAAGCGCCCCAAGCTCTCACGTTGCACCCCCCCCCCCACCCCTTCTCCGGCCACCACATGTCTCTATTTGACAATAAATTCCTCTAATTGATTCTAGGAATAAAAAATTCATGGGCTATGGGCCGGGTTACCGGTTTAGTATGGATATGGTTATCTTGAACGGGTAGAAACAAAAAATCTAAAACACTAATTTTATCTCCACCCTCTCCTTTCTCTTTCTCTTTTCTCATAAGACATTCACAAATTGAACAATCTCTATGGAAATCGTTCATTCTCTCCAACTCATCTCTATCAAACATTTTCTATGGAAATCATTCCACAGCATTGAATCATCTTAACCGATTCACAATTTTAATCGGAAGCCTATGATTAACAACAGACTCTATCGATTATTCTTTGTTTTATAAGAGGGGAATGGGCACTTATGGGTATTACCCATGCACCGGCCAATCATACAATGTTATTTTATTTCTACAATCAAGTACCCATAAACCACAAAATAACTGCCAACACATACCCACAAGTACCCTAAAAAAATTATTTTTTGTCTTTTTATTTTTTTTTTGTTTTTGTTTTAATTTAAAATAAATAAAACAATTAAATGTAATTGGAATAGAATTTCATTAAAGTTAAAAAATATTACGTAACTGAAAACCGAAAAATAAAATACGATGATCAAAACCAAATAATTTAACACACAAACATCTAAATTAGTTGATCCTTCGACCAATTATATTTTTCCATAAAACAATTTTTCATCCTCCCGTCATATCCCTCTTGAAACTATGGATATTATGCTTCCGCATCACCAACAATTTTTAAGAACAAACGTTTCGACATACGAAACCGGTAACGGAAAACATTATCATAGTATTTTGGTTCCTACACAAAATAATCATTCATAAGAACTTCGTTACCTTGATATTTTTAGAAATGTGCGATGAAGCTGCCATGTCTTCCTCTTCGACCTGCTCGATAAGATCTTTGAGAAAGTGTATGCTAGTTTCATCTTCACAAATATCGTTATCAGAATCGTTCGGCGATATGAATATCCCGAGATCATCGTTTGAGAAATTTGTTATTGGAGGGTTTGAGTGAATACAAATGGTGAAATGTTTGAGTGAATAAAAATGGTGAAGAGTTAGTGGAATTTATATATAATAAATTGTTTATTTATGGGTGTTTTAATTTCTTCAAATGTCTCCAACATATAATCACGGTAAACATTTGCTATAAATTGTAATTTAACAATCTACCCACATAGGTTGGGTGGGTTTGCCATATGATAAAAAAAAACCCACAAATCTTACCCACACTAGTACCTCGCCCCCCTAAGGTATGTTGTAACATCAATCATTCTATCTATGTTCTTTTATTATTCATATAAACCCTAAATTGATTTGATAATGTATTTCTGCAGGAGTCGATTAACAAATATATAAACCAATGATTTCGATGTTATTCATATAAACCCTCGCGTGAGACCAGTGAACACCCCCCCCCCTCCCCCTCTTCACGTGTATATATATATATATATATATTATTTCTAAACCAAAACAACATAGCAAAAACCAAAACACTCTCTATTTTTCTACTCTTCTACAACTCTAATAATGGATCCAAATTGTAACCTGATGTGTTGTTTTAGCTTTTGACGAATGGCTCAAGTATAACGCATACATCGAACAACAAGGTCATTTCAAACCTTCAAATCAAAGAGGATGTTCAAGAAATGGTGTCAGAAACCCAAGCCGAACCTGCAAAGAAGAAGTCGAAAAAGCATGTCACTAAAAACCCGTTGAAACGTCGGGCAGAGAGAAGGTAGTCACATGGAATTGGGTCGAAGAAGTCGCTTTGGCAAAAGCTTGGGTTAGCGAAAGTGAGAATGCGTCAAAGGATATTGTTTTTCATTCTTTAATTTTTTTAACGATCTCAAAAATTTAAATTTGTTTAAAATATGTTTATAATTTAGTTTTATTTATATGTTATTAGGTAACGCAATCGGGGTCTTGTTTTTTGGAGGCCATCACGAGCAAGTTTCATCAAATTTTACAAGTACCGACTAATCGGTCACATGGCTCCCTAAACGAAAAATGGAGGAGAAGGGTAAAAAAAGTTAGGATGGTTAAAACGCTTTACGCCAACACCAAGAATAATCCAAAGAGTGATAGTAGTGACGCCGATATCTACAAGTTGACAAACGAATGATGTGTTGCCAAACATAAGCTTGTTTCCCTACCCACAAGTTTAGAAAATTGTTTGTCCAAAGTGGCATCAGTTGTAATGAGGTTTGACTTGGTGAAGCGGACAAAAACGTCCGAAAGTGAAGAGTTTAGCATGGGTGGTTCGGATGTCTGTTGTAAGCAAGATCTTAATATGGATTTTAGTGATGACGATCTTGTTGAACCGGAACACACGATTGAGAGGGACAAGGCAAATGGAAAAGAAACAAGATCGTCTTCAAACACAACCGACGACCCGAAATTGGTTGTAATAAAGGATGAGTTTGCGAAGTTTAAAGAGTTGCAAATCGAGAAGATGAAATGAAGCCAAAATTAAGTGAAGAGGCAGTCGAGGTCGAACGGGAAAATATTTGTGTAAAGGAGGTCGAGCGGAAAGATTTCGATCTCTTAACGCGAGATCTTAGTCATCTTCACGGTAAAAAAACTTGAGTTGGCGTTGACATTGAAACGAAAAATCGGAAAAAAAATATATATAACATAAGTTTCTAGTTTTCTTTTAGTTGTTTATGTTTACTTTTTATTATTTTTTTTTACATTTTAGTTTATTATTAGTACTATTTTTAATTAACGTAATCGTTTCCATGTTTTTTAATATATGTATTTTAGTTTATTTTATAAATATTATAATTTTAAATATTATAGATTGTATTAAATAAAATATAGAAAGTGGAGAATGGTGAAAAATGAGGCGAACGACATACACCAGGGGTAAAGGTTGAGATTGAATGATAAAAGAAAAGCCGACGTGACAAATGAAAGGTAACTATCAAATAAGTGATGCCCATTAGATCGGGTGTAGTGGGGCGTTTTGCCCACCCAAAAAGCCCCAAAGCGCCCGGGAACACCGCCCTCGGGGCGCTTTAGGTTGAATTTTGGTGATGAGCGTTGTGTGGGAAGCGCTGGATGAGGGGAAGAGGGGGTAATGTGATTGATGGGTTTTTATTTGTTTTTGTTTCTTGATAATTAATAATAATAAGGTAATGATTGATTATGTCTACATCCACTACACTACTTTTTGTCAAAGCGCTCATATGGTGACGTGGCGCCACACGACGCAAATTACCCACATAAGAGCCTCATCTATTACACACGATCTTAGCCTTAAAATGTTCCTCTTTTTGTCATATATATTTGGCTTTTCAAAAAAAAACAAATAGTTTTGAACTTTTGATCAATCAATGTATTTAAGTAGACAAAAAGTGAGTTAAATCTAAAGTCATAACACCAGTGTGAAAATTAAAACCCATAAACTCTAAAACTAAAATTGAGATGTTAAGTTGAAACAGAGCCAAGCTAACAACCATCTGTGTAAATATCAGCTAATTGTTTTTGTTTTTTTCAGCTAAAACTCATAATTAACTAGTGATTCCATAGTTATTAATTAAAAACCATAAAACGTACATCTGGATGGATATAAATTTTTGGAAGTATGAGAGAGAGAAAGCGCATGAAATGGAGTGTAGTGCATACACATGCATATAGATATATATACCCAGGCCAGCAGTAGCAGCTGCTCATTTTAGCAGGCTGCAGTATCACCACCCATTCCCATTTGTGCTTACAATTTCAAACCCTCAATACAAATACAACTTCTTTCATCATTAACTACTTGTTATTTATCATTGTCAAACAAACAGAAACAGATGGATGAACATGAACATGAACATGACAAGTGCGGTGAAGCCGTTCTCATAATAGTAAACCCTTGTAACAAAAGAGCACTTCGTATATCCAGATCCACCCACGGTTTAATTCATCATATTCTTTCTGCTTCTTCTTTTTTTACTATTAACTTTATTTTCATCCATTTTGTTTGATTGCAGTTGTTAGGGTTCATCAGGCGTAACGGAATATGCTGGAAATCAGGCCAAAAAATCAAGATTCTCAAGGGAAATAATGTCTATTATTATGCTACTTTGGAATACTTCTTCCTTGAAGGCTTTCTAGGGGATGCTTCTCGTAATTACTCTTATTTTTTTTATTATTATTTAGTTACCTGCTTCAAACTTGTTATTATCTGCCCATAAAGTCCAAACCTTTATAAGCATTCATAATTCAAACAATAATGTCCAGGTGTGCATCAAACCCAAAAACTAGATTCCAAAACCCACCATTTGGCTTTATGTTTTTGTAAATACCGGACTTAAGCTTCTGTTTTCGGTTATGCGTCTAATACAAACCTAACCGAATTGATTGATTTTTTATTTTATTTTAAGTAAATTATAAGTAACTCTTATATTTTAACCCAAATGTATATTAGTTGTTAACTAACATAATGATTTAGGCCCAAGTTCATTACTTTGGGCCAAAATTTTATTACGACCCAAGGTTTTCAAGCTCAAATAGCAAAACCGAAACTGAAGGTTTTCAAATGTATTCAAAACTAAAGTTTTGGTTTTTGGTTCGGTTTTAGCCCAAAACCAACAAGAACCATACAGTGCACACCCCTACAATAATGCTTTAGTTAGTAGAGCTTTCAACTAAAGACTGTTTGCTTTTCTTTATTATTTAACTTACCATAATTTTGTTCAAAACAGGGGATGCAGGGATAATTTGCAGGTTATCCGTCTAGCTAAATCTCTAGTTTCATATTATTTCTGTTAGTATATCTAATTTCACAGCATTCTTTCATAATTTCTGTTATTCTGGTAGGACCATTGACGTCTCAGAAAATGATGGCTGTCTCCTTGAATCTGTTGAACAAAATCCAAAATTTGATTTGAGAAAGTCTATATCAGTGCCGATAAATATCATTGATTCGGGAAAGGTTAGGACTTTTGTAATTATCAAACGAAAAACGTGACTATTACTTATTAAACAAAAAATTATCTTCTAGTGTTTGGCAGTTGATGATTGTGAATGGAACGACCAATGTCAGAAACACCCTTCCTCAATTGAGGTTTTAAATACAACGCAATGTCATGAGTTAGGAATAGAATCGGTTAGTCCATCCCGTCTAATTAGCATTGTATTGTATATTATTACATAATATCTTTTAAAATTCACTTATATTTATTCTTGCAGTTGTTACCTGATGAAACTGAATTTATGCAAATGATGTATCACTATCATCTAGTGAAATAGTTGCTGTGGTACGTCCTATTACTTACAAATCTGTAATGAAAGATTTGGATCAGAAATATGTGATGAAAGATACGTTTGAGATGCGGCTAGTGATTACATATTCTACAAACAAGAGACCTCATGACAAAAAGAATATCTATGCTGGACGTGTAGAGCATTCATCATTAAGAGACTTTCATGGATTGTATGTATTCAAACCAAGCTGCACGCCGCATCCTCTGTTTCAGAAAGCTGGCATTTATACATTCACCTTTTCTATTGTGAGTAACATTGTGTTCCTGATAATTAGCACTTACATGGTATCATTTTTGTCTAATTTGCTAAACAAAGTTATGTTTTATCTTTAGAAAGATTCAAGTTGTCAGAAACATGTGGTGAAGGTCAAAGTGAAAGCATCACGTGATGCCCACACATTGGCACATGCCAAGAAGATTTCTCATCATAATTTAACGTAAGATACGTATCAAATTTAATGTGCTTTCTTTATTTGATAGTGATGCTGTATATTTACATGTCGGCTGTTGTTTAGTAGTCCCCAACATTGTACTCCGGAGATGGCTTGGGTACGAAAACCTGACAATAAATCTTGTCTTGAACTTGAAAAGGTACCTTATCATATTCTGTTAACTTGTCTGTATTAGTAAACCATTGTTCGTTTATATATACTCACATCATTTCTCCCTTCATTTTCAGGACCTCTTCAACGAGATTATTGAAATCGGTTCGAGGATCGGGGAGCTTGAACAGGAAATTAAAAGGCTTGAAGCTGAGCAAAAAACAATTGAGGTCAACCTGTCAGAATGTGAAGGTAACTATTGTCCTTATGTTATTAGGAGTTTAAAATGAAATTATTTGAGCAGTCTTGTAATACTAGTGTTTGTCATTCAGAAATCAGGGGCCAAATTCTTGGTTCGTTGGCCAAAGATAAAATAATGGCATATGTTGAATCTAAGTCTGACTGTGCTGGTTCTCTAGTCATGAAACACTTGAATGCAATGCAAGACCAAGATCGTCACAGTTTGATGGCAAATATTATTGGTATTGTTGCACTTATGGGAACAGCTCCCACGTTTGAGCTTAGCAAGTGAGTTAATTCTAATTATGTGATTCTGATTATTGAATATTATATAATCATGTTATTAATGTCTTGTCTTCTATCAGGCTATTTGCAGAGTATCTTGGTGATCAAATGCTTGCAGTAGTATGCAGACATTATGAGGACATAAATTTATTAGAGAGCTATGATGAGAATGGGAAGTTGAATCCAAATTTTGCGCTTCACATGTTTACAAGAGAACTTGGACAGTCGATAAATGATCGTTACCTTGTTCTATGCATTGAAGAAATAAGGTTCCCATTTAATAGTTATATCTTTATTTTTTAAAATATTGTTACTAAGTTTAACAATATATATCTCATTTGACAGGGTGTGTGAGGCGGATAAAGATGTTGAAGGAAAGCTTTTGTTTCCACATCCTACCCTTCCTGATGGATCCACACCCGCAGGCTTTTTGGGCTATGCTGTTAATATGATTAATATAGAAGATGATCACTGGGACACCAAAACAGCTTCTGGTTGTGGCCTCCGAGAGACTTTATTTTATCGCCTTTTTGGTGAAACACAAGTTTATGAAACCAGAAAAGACATGAAACGTGCGATGTCATGCATAAAAGATAGGGCGGTTTCAATGGATGGTGGGATATTAAGAGGCAATGGAGCTATTACTCTAGGATGCTTGTAAGTGTGACATAGTTTCAAATTCATTTTGTAATGATGTTTGTTGTGCTGCCTAAATTGATCCTTTAAAATATTAATGTTCAGGGAGCCAGATGTTATATTCCCTATAGAACCTGCAAGAAATCGCCTTTCTGAGAATGACATGCGAGTGATGAAACGCTGTAGGGAACTGAAGTTGGAACTAAAAGAGACGATTCGTGAGTTGGTTGGAAAAAGAAAATCCCACAAGAGTGATTTGGAAAGGTTCTATGAGAGACGTGATTTATATGTCAGGTTCTTTGTTCGGCTCTCGTCTGTCGGCTCCAAGAAGTTTAGGTCACTTGATTCTTTGTGATTACAGACAAAGGAAAGTTTATTTTATTTATGTGTTTAATACCACTGGAATGTAATTATGTGAAGTTACATTCTTATTAAGTGGTAGAGTAGGTTTGTGTATGTAAAGGTCACTAACCTTAGTTTGAGTTTGAGTTTGAGTTTGAGTTTGAGTTTGAGTTTGAGTTATCCTCTGAATTCATTTCATTGTTTGCAGACATGGTGTCATTTTAATTATGTGATTTTCATTGTTTAGATTAGTAAAGAGCAGGCATTTGAAATGTTTTGCCACTATAAATATCCTGGTTAATTACGGTTTTGATTCTCACTGTTAGCCAAAATATAACACGTCGGTCCTATTCACTAACATATGTTTAAAGGCTATGGTGTATGTGTACCATGGTGTTGACAAGTTATTGTTATATTCATCATAAAGACATGATTTGCGACAATGTCGTAAAAGTAGGTCTATAAAGTCAAGTACTCAGTGAGTAATCGCTATAACTCTACAAGAGATGGTGTTGAGGCGACTTTCTTCAACCCTGTCTAGTTTTTGGGACACACTCAGTCAAAATTGGATCTAGTCAGTCAACTCGAGCCAATTTAAAAAATAAAAAAAAATAATAATTACTATGTCTATGTCTATAATATTAAATATTTTTGATTTAAAAAAATAACAATTTTCTTTTTTTGAACGACCAACAAAAGCAATATAATATAACGTGAAAAAAACACCATACGCCCTCGACTAGCAAGGAGCTAGACATAGCATAAGAAACCAACACCAACCTATTACAAACAGTGGTCATGCCACTCAAAAACCAAACCACAAGAAAAACACACTAAACCAAAACACTTAGATATCAAAAGCGTTCCATCTATCCCAAGATAAGCTCGAATCTTTTGACCTGCTACGAACCCACAAGAGACCCAAAGATTTAATCTCACCAATCACACTATGCAGCCGAGCCGGCTTGAACTCAAAAACCAACGCATTCCTCGTTTTCCAAATACTCCAAATTGTAATAAGACAAATAGCGTGAAACACCTTTGCCTTCTTTCTCGACAGCCCCGAAAACTTGTAAAGATCCAGAATGTCTCGAAAAGAAAACAAAAAAGAAATAATTACTAGGTATCTATGTCTATATTATTAAATAATGAATATCATTTTTTTAGTTAATGACTGATTATATATCAATTTTTAAAATACTTTAGTATTTAAAGACATAATTTTTTATATTGATTTTTATGCATTTTGTTATTAAAATTAATAAATTTTTATGATATTTAATGCACATTATTTTCTGAAAACTAATTGCCTATTATATTTCATAGAAACATCCAAACGATTTACTATTATATTTCTGAAAACTAATTTATTTGTAATTTACAATGTCCAATTGTTCCATGTGTATCCTTCCTCTATAACAAGAACTCGCTACTCCCCATTCGACAAACTTGAAAGCTACAAGTGGCTTTTGCCCAATGATTTGATAGAGATAAATAAGAATGATTAAAGTTAACCAACTATTGAAATAAGATTTTAGAAAGTGATAACAACCCATCTACTCGCGTCTCTTTGCAACTTTTAGTTCTTATAATTTACATTTTAAGTATAGGAAAAATGTCATAGAATAATTTAAAAGTGTTCAAATCAGGTCATTCATGCAATTTTTGCTCAAATCGTGTTACTAAATCTTCTAATCAAGCCCCATCGCATTTTTTGATCAAGGTACTAAATCTTCAAATGGGTTTTTTGTGCATCAAGCAAGCAATTGAGAACAAGATGTGGATGTCGGGATTTGCATCGTGTTATTTTATAAAAGAAATAATAATAAAAACAACAAAAATGTTTGTACACGTAAGAGAATTCACATCTCACCCATCATCCGCAAACTTACAATTAACCAATGGATAGTGGATTTTAATTTTAATAATCTAAACTTTTACACATTGGCTGTCACTAAACCTAACTTTAAAATTGTATCACGGGTCCACAGCAGATCCAACTTTTAACATATTTTCATCTAACGAGTTTTTCACTAACTAGATTAGACTTAGTTTTTATTGACATGGATCATGACGTGGCCACTTTTGTAAAAAAAACAGCCGCTGGCTGGCTGATTATTTCGATGATGATGTGGAATATGGAAAAAAGAATATTTTTTAAACTCATAAAAATAATTGTTTTATACGCACACATGTATATGTATAGATTTTACTCCCATTCCAGCACCATCATATCTCCGGTCGCTAGCCTCCAACCGTACACCATACTCTCTCTATACTTTTTCTTTCACAAGATTGTCTAACCGGGGGTTGTAATCGCAGGGGAAAGAGGTGATTTAGGTCATCTTCCCCAACTAGCAACCCTAATTTACAATTGACTTGACGGTGGTTTCAATCAAAGAGAATGGCGGTGGCTGACGATTTCGACCGAGTGTTCCAAAATCAACACCATCTTCTCTCTACTCTCTCACCCACTTCAGATCTGGTCATGGCCATGATTTCAAAAAGGAGAGAGGGTGGCGGAGTTGGAGAGAAAAAGGGAGAGGAGGTGGTTTCCGGCAGAGATTTTTGGTCAGTGACGTTAATGGTCTTCGAAGTTTAAAAAATTTGAAGAATGTATAAAAGTATAGTATGATAAAAAGTGGATATAAAATAAATTAAACATCATATGTGTGTATATAAAATTATTATTTTAAAACAGGTTTTTGAAAAATATATATATATATATATATATATGTCATCTTCTACATCAACATCACCACTAAATTGGTAATTTGTTAATTAACTTTCTTTTTATCTACAACTATATATATATATATTTTTTATTAGCAATAGGAGCTTAATTTTAATTTATATTTCACATTTGTTTTTTTGAAGCGTATTCTATGTCACATTGCTACTAAGATTGATGCATGTGATTGTAACATCCCGAAATTTCTAAAGTAATATTTATTATATTATTTTGTCGGGTGAAATAAACGAGCTAGTGAAATGATAATAATAATAGCAAAATATGAAGACTTAGTAGGATAATTAGATGGGATTAGATATGGACCAAAAGGAAATATGGGCATTCGGTCCATGGGCTTAAGGGAGTATAAATACTCCCCTTAAACCTCAATCCTTTCCATTCCATCCATTTATCCATCCTAATCTTTACACACTCAAAAACACACGACCCGAACCAAGATCCAAAGGCGAGGACCCGAGCTTGTTGGTGCTAGATCGTCGTGACGAACCAAAGCAACAAGACCAGCTCGTGTTTGTAGTTCGACTCGTTTACGGTACGTTTATGTCGAGAACTTGTTCGTTTAGGTTTGGATTAGTATAGAAATGATAGATCTGTGTTTGTATGGTAAAAACGAATCCAACAAAACTAAACTTACTGAAAATGGTTATGATTTGATGGGTTAATCGATTGATAAAAGAACCCGTAACCTATATGCCTAAATCGCACCCTTTAAACATCGATGTTAGGTCGATTTGATGGTTGGGGTTTGTAGGCGCTGGTCAGACGATTCCGTGGATACCTAAATCGAGTTATTTGGTTAAGAAACGAAGATGATTAAGGGATTTAAGAACGAACAGTACTTGCAGCTGGACAACTTCGCCTGCAAAGCTAAGTTCGCCTGATAAACTTCGCCTGCAAAACTAAGTTCGCCTGATGACAACTTCGCTGCAAAGCTAAGTTCGCCTGATGACAACTTCGCCTGCAAAGCTAAGTTCGCCTGATGACAAATTCGCTGCAAAGCTAAGTTCGCCTGATGACAACTTCGCCTAAAGCTAAGTTCGCCTAAGGTTTAACTTCGCCTAAAGCTAAGTTCGCCTAAGGTTTAACTTCACCTAAAGTCAAGTTCGATTAGAAAATAAATTAAAAACCTAATGGAAAATGTGTTAAGACAGTTAATGTAAATAAAATTTTTTCAAGCTGACCTGGCAGCTCGACCCCAGCCAGGGGCTCTGCCCCTTTGACCCTGCTAGGGGCTGCCGCCCCTAGACCCCGCTGCCAGGGGCGCTGCCCCCGGACCCCCGTTCGTTGTGGGTACTAGTTAAGACTAGAAAGATGATATGAGTAGTGATAGTTAATTGATACGTATACTTGTTATACAGTCAGCCGTGCACAACTGAAGAAAGGGATAACTATTAACGGAGAGCGTAACAGGATTCAGGTGAGTTCTAGCCCCATTTATGTGTTATGTTTTCGGGGCTGTGTGCATACTCGATATGTTTGTTAATACGCTTATCCTAAGAGATAAGTGTATGCCTTATGTGAATGATGTGATATGTATGAATGATTGCTTGATGGTACGTGAACGATCTTCGGATATTGCACGTACTGTCAGGTTGTAACGCTATGTATAAGGTAAGTATGATATGTATGTTTATGTGTATGAACGTGATAAAGTTAATAAATGAAGGAAATGATGGTTGTATGGTTGTATGGTTACGAAAAAGGTACCGAGCCCTAATAATACTCGAGGTATGATGTATGGTTGTATGGTAACGAAGAGAGAATCGAACCCTACTAATATTCGAGAACTAGGGAACCGAACCCTACTAATATTCGAGGAAAGAGGGTGCCGAGCCCTAATAATACTCGGGGAAGGAGGGTACCGAGCCCTAATAATACTCGAGGTATGATGTATGGTTGTATGGTAACGAAGAGGGAATCGAACCCTACTAATATTCGAGAACTAGGGAACCGAACCCTACTAATATTCGAGGAAAGAGGGTACCGAGCCCTAATAATACTCGAGGAATGAGGGTACCGAGCCCTAATAATACTCGAGGAATGAGGGTACCGAGCCCTAATAATACTCGAGGAATGTAGGGCGTAATGCTCTTTATAACGTAAGATATGAAAGTAAGTTAATACAAAAGAAAGTATGAAAGTATGAATGAAAGAATATAAGTTTATGTGTATTGTATAGTGTATGATTAACTAGAACTCACTCAGCGTAGCTGACTTTTAGTATGCACGCAGGTGAGTAGGATGAGGCAGCTCGCTTGAAGAGACACGTGGCACTGAATAAGAGGCTGGCATCGGAAGACTCAAGACGTTTAAGTTTAATGTTTCGTTTATTTTGAAAGACAAAATGATGTTTTAAGACAAGACGTGTTTTGATATGAAATGTTTTAAGAAAGCTTTTATATTCCGCGAATGTTTTAATTAACTCTGATATTTAGAACTGCGTTTATGAGTAAATCCAACACGAAAGTAGGGCTACCGGTAACGGGGCCTTACAGTGATGGAATGCTAATCACTTTGCTCATCCCCAAGGTTGTAAAACAAGAATGAAACTTCATGCCGAACTATCGCCTTTGAAGTTCTGATATAATTTGCCAAAATGGAACGAGTTCAATGAGGCAAACGCATTACAAACTGTCGATAAATGCATATTTGAATATGACTTCAATGAAGGTACTATATTGGTTTCAAAAGTTGATTAGTGAAAGAAAACGTCATTGATGTTTAAGATGCATATGGACATGAAGAATTTCTTTTCGTGACTTTGTGAACAATTTTAATGGTCTATTTTGATATCTAGATGGTTTGTATTGCTACATTTTATACTTTATTTTTTTGAATGTTGGTTGTTTACTTTTGAATGCTTTATTGTTATAGGATCTGTTTTTTTATTTTGTTTGTTTCTTTTTATGATCTTCCCCTTTGACTCAAATAAACTATTTCAATTTTCAAACAAATCTTAATTTTAATAATCTTTAATCTTCTCATTGGGTAGTATCTGTTAACTAATGTAATCTCTAAATTTTTTGTTCTCATAAAATATATCCTTAAGTATAATACAATTTATATTATTGATGTATTAACATGTATTTTATCTGGCCCGTGTATTATACGGGCATATAACCTAGTGTGTGTATATAAAATTATTATTTTAAAACAGGTTTTGAAAAAAATATATATATGTTTTTCCATATTCCACGTCTCATTTAAATAAGCAGCCAGCTGGTTGTTTTTTTCCACTAAGCGGCCACGTCAGCAAAATAACTAACGAAGTCTAACTACGCTAGTGAAAAACTCGTTGAAGGAAAATAGGTTAAAAGTTGGAACTGTTGTGGTACAATTTTAAAGTTGGGCTTAACGTCGGCCAATGTGTCAAAGTTTGAATTACTAAAATAACTAAATCGCATTTTGTTAAATTTGTTTCACTTTTTAAAAAGCTCATACTTTTATTTCTTATATTTGTCTCTATTCAATTAAATAATATTATCTATTTTTTTTATATTAAATTTTTTTTCACTAATATTCATACTGAAAGCATTAAGAAAATATATGTAGATGAATAGTCAGAAGCAAATTTGAGAAATTTGTTTTAGAACATTTTGTCTGAGATGACAATTTGGTTAGTAGAGATGAAACAAAGTTTAACATATGATTTAAATCTTCGTCGTGAGACATTATCGTAAGATATAGTATGTTAACATCTTATTTTATGTTATCTACCTATTAGTTTTAGAGCCCGTGTAACACATGGATTATCCAAATTATAAAATTACAAGTAAAGAAAATAATTACATAACATATATGAAAAATGTATTACATCTATACTTGTATCTATACTATGTGTATATAAACTGATTTTATTTATATGACAATTTACAATATTAATAATAATAATAGATGAATGGATTGATTTTAAAAAATTGAATCAACTTTTAAGCATAAATTTATGATTTAATAATTGAAAAAAATACTTTGTAAAATGAAAGCATATTCGAGTCTTGTTTTTCTTTATAATCTTTAACAATATACATAGTAAATATGTTATTGATAACATTTTAAATTACATATTCTTTTCATTTATTAACAAACATAGTTTGTTGTTAATTTTTGGATTTCACCAAGTATTTTTGAATATATAGTAAAATAATATGTTAATATTTATTTTTATAAAAATGTATAAGTATAATATAAATAAAATATAAAAGGAAAGTGAATATGGACATATTATGGTCAATTAAGATTTGGAGGGAAAAAGTTGTGAGTTTTAACCATAAACTGACATGTGTCACAATTACTTTACTTTATTAGAATATAGGTAGATAAAAGAAAATAATTCTGGACACATTGCATTCTGAGGTTAATTTTCACTATCGAATTCCCGTCAAAATCATTTCTCTTCTATTGATGGAAAAGAAAAAAAATATTGGTTCTAAATATAGTATTGATTATAAATTCAACATACCATATTAATTAGTCAATCTTCATTGATTGAATTATTAATGTCATAAATTATATTTTAAACATACTTAATACAAAAAATATTAATATAATAAATATGTGTCATAAATATATTTTCTTTAAAATTGAAATGTATATATAAAAGAGTTTATGTTTAAAGATTACATTAACATTCAATTTTTTAAGACATTTTCATATATTGAAGAAAACTATAATAATTATTTTTTAATTTTTTACGACGATTCAGTCTTAAAAATAATAGACAAAATTTTCATTTTTTATATTTATTATAAAACTATTGTGATACTTGAACAATAGTGTATTTATAAGGACAGCATGAAAGCTGTTCAAAAAGGAAAATATGTGTCTTTTTTGTCTATGGCCGGGTATGGAATGTATAACATTTTTGTGAAAAACTTTAGCTACATCTTTCACATCGAAAGACCTCATTGTTTTAAATGTTGCCTCATTATTGTATACCGGTGGTTATACAACCCATTCTCGATTTAAAATTCACATATATTTGATAATATAAAACGATCATATTTGTAATGCATTTGATTTACATAATATAAAAAGACTTAATTATCTTTTTTTTATTTGTATTAAATTATTCATTGTAATTTATACATTAATTTATCTTGTGTAATGCATGGGTTTCTAAAGCTAGTTCTTTTAATAAAGTAAAATAAGAAAACTATGTGTCAATCCAACGTTAAATTCTAGCTTAATTTTCTCTTTAAATATTCTAATATCTTTACTCTAAATATCCACAAGATATGGGACAAAACCATTTTATCAGTTGGTTTATAAAATAGTCAATTTTCTCTCGTAGTATTCTTATTTCTTATCTCATTCATCATAGCTATCCATGAGTCATAAGTCAAAGAGATTTTGACAATTTGATTAAAAACTGGTTAGGAAATTAAAAGCAAAATATTTATTGAAGATCAAACAAGTAGAAATATAAAAGTTAAACAAATGAAAAATACCAAGAACACTCTTTTCTAGGGTTGGTTTGTTAATTCGATGTCCGGTTTTTTTCCTATGGACACTATATGTTGCATTATTCATGGTAACTAGCAAACGTGGTCTAAAATTGTTAATAATGGAAATACTTGTGATAAAACAACAAATGTTTTATATAAAGAGATTTTCTCAAATTTATAAATTTAAGATTTTTGACTTTTTGTTGTTTGTACTATATATTTTGATTTTTTTTACATTTTCTGTTCATTTGTTTCAAATAATGAACCTTACTTATTTTTATTATTTGATAAATGACATGTAATACACGAATTCGAAAACTAGTGCATAATAAAAGAGCATGAAAGCTTCATTAGAAAACGAGCTCAAACACTTGAATAGGCTTATGAACATAAATGTTAACTTTTGTTTAATAAGCTACATTAGAAAACGAGCTCAAACAGTTGAATAGGCTTATGAACATAAATGTTAACTTTTGTTTAATAAGACGATTGATATAATAGCACAATTAAAAATAAGAAAATAATAAATGAACTGGATATGACTCAAATTATATGGGTTTATTTCGGTTTTTATTTTTAATCGTTTTGCTATTTTATGTTTATATGATTTTTTTTTCAACGTAGTTTTCACTACAAAAAAAATGTCATATAGTGACATACAAAAAGTGTCACTGAAAAACAATAAAATGCCACTAAAGACCCTTGTAAGAATGTGCGGCACACAGAAAAAGTATCACTAAAAGTGATGACGCTAAAGCCTATTAGTAACACTTTTTGAATCTGCCACACAAAGTTATTAGCGATTTAGTGGCACAATTTTTGTGCCTTTAAAAGATAATCCTGATTAAATATTATTACTAGCTTTAACGGCACTTTTTTTTGCCATAATTTAAAACAACTTTTGTAACACAAATTTTGTGTCAGTAAAAATTGTTTTTAATTCAGTTGATTTACAATATAAAATATAAAATAAAAGTTCAATGGAAATCATAATATTATAATTTCAACAATAAGTTCAATCCAAAAAATATTCCAAATGTTGGACAAAAACTATGTAACAAGTATCATATTCCAAATTTCAAATGTTTACACGATAAGTCTAAACGCCTTTTCGGTCAGAATTTCACTTTCATTAAACTTAGCTCCAAAGTATCTCATGATATATAAACCCTGCCATCATGAACCATATAGACAACATTAGTATTGATTCCAAAAAATCTAAAAGATCTTCTTTATGAAAGTCATTGTTCTTGATCAAAAGAAAAACGTGTAACAAAAAAAAATTGCCCAAACACTTAATAATTAGACAAAAAATACCAACATATAACATGCGGTTATTTATAATTGGCCCGAACAGTTATCAATTAAATAAAAAAAAACCAACGTATTACCTTAACTTGTAACATCCCATTTTTGAATATAAATAAAGTAAATTAAATCATACTCAAGGATGGTTAAACAATGTGCTTGATAGGTATAACAAAGCTTTAAGATATAAGATGAGAAGACAAACAAATTAATAAACAAGTAAGCAACAAGTAACACGATTATTTGAGATATGAACTTTTTAGACAAGCAAGTAGTATTATGAAATACAGTTTAATAACAATAATATACTAATACTATAAATAACATATATGAATATAAAGTAATTTGTGTAAGTGTGTGAAATCAGTACACATATATTTAGATAATAATAATAATAATAATAATAATAACCGACTCACGCTCAAGAGCTAGCGATCACAAAAGTTTAAAGTATTTCTTCGAAGAAAAATATTTGAATATGAGGCGATGTAGATGATTGGAGTTAATAAAGGATTACGATTTTGAAATCCTATATCATTAAGGGAAGGCAAATGTGGTTGCTGATGCTCTTAGCCTAAAAGAAAATTATCCAACTCTTAATCTCAGATTGTGTAAGTTGATCTTGAGTTCTGATCTTATGACAGAAATAAAATAAATCGAACAGAGAAAAGGATATTTAGGTAAGTTAAGGACTTAACTGAAAATGTAAATGGTGTCAAGTTAATTTTTAATTAAATATGGATTCCAATAATAAGAACTAGGCAAAAGAATACTAGATAGATGTGGCACGCATATCTTGATATTCCATGTCCCAGAACTACTAAAATGTACTACGGTCTAAAGAGACTATTGGTGGCCGATATGAAATACGAGACGGTTAATTATATAGAAAAATGTTAAACTTGTTTAGAAGTTAAGGCTAGACATTAGAAATTATACTACAAGTTACAGTCTCTTGAAATTCCTACTTTGAAGTAGGAATACCTAACAATGGATTTCATTACAAAACTATCTCGAACTCCTAAAGGTTCCTATAGTATTTGAGTTATAGTAGATTCCTTAAAAAAAAAACCTTTTATAAATGGGAGATGCTTACTCTTCTAAAAGGCTAGCCGAAACATTTATTAAAGAAATAGTTTCCCAAGTTGAAACACCTATAAGTATTGTTTCTGATAGAGACACGCGGTTTACTTATCAATTTGTAAGAAATTCCATGAGGTGATGGGTCATCATTTATTTCTTAGTAGTGTGTATCGTCCTCTGGCCAATGTCCAAAGTGAAAGGTCTACTCAAACATTAGAGAATATGCTACGAGCATTTGCCTGGAATTTACAAACAATTAGGACAACTATTTACTATTAGTTTTCTTACAATAATAATTATCGCATGATATTGGTATGACCCTCATGTGAAATTATAAATAGAAAGAAAATGTAGGACCTTTCTCAGTTAAGGAGATAAGAGGCCATTAGAAGTTAGGAATCATTGAAGTGACCTTGTTTTCAAGAAACTTGATTAACTTAGAGCTCGATTAAAAGTTGCACATAAACAATAGAAATCATATGTTAACAAACGTAGATGTCCCATTGAATTTAATGTAAGAGATTTAGTCATGCTAAAATTATCTCCCAAAAAAAAACAAGCCTTTTGATACATAACATTTTTTTTAAATCATCGCACGTATAGGAAAGGTCGCTTATCATTTGGACCTACCTTAAGAATTACATAGTATCCATAGCTTCTTTCCATGCGAGGCACCCAAAAAAAAAGGTTCCGATGAAAGTGCCTATGTTACATACCTCTAAATGACATCGAGTTAAGAAACTCAAGAATAAAAAGATAACTTAAGTTAAAATACAAAGGAAACATAGGAAATGATTTGAGACAACTTGGAAATCTGAAAAGGTAATGCTGAAGCATTGAACTCAATTATGCTCTACATAAATGGTTTTGAGGACGAAACTCTCAATTGGTAAGGGATATTTGTAACATCCCATTTTTGAATATAAATAAAGTAAATTAGATCATACTCAAGGATAGTTAAACAATATGCTTGATAGGTATAACAAAGCTTTAAGATATAAGATAAGAAGACAAACTAATTAATAAACAAGTAAGTAACAAGTAACACGATTATTTGAGATATGAACTTTTTAGACAAGCAAGTAGTATTATGAAATACAGTTTAATAACAATACTATACTAATACTATAAATAACATATTGTAATATTAAATAACATATATGAATATAAAGTAATTTGTGTACGTGTGTGAAATCAGTACACATATATTTAGATAATAATAATAATAATAATAACAATTTAGGAGAGCACATATGGGATTGTGCACAGATAACAATCTTTGTAATGAAGACTTTAATTAGACAAATATTTAACCGACATGCTTGAGTCGGTAAAAATAATTCAGTATAAATAGAGAAATTTATACCATTATGAGCACACTATTATAATTCAACATTCTTTCATAAGCAGAGCGCTCAAAACGTACACCTTCCTAATATTAGAAATAATATTTAGTTATTGTATAAATATTTAATTAATAATCAAATACTATTTAAATATAATTTTATTAGGACTAAGATGTTATTTAAGTGTATCTTATAAATCCGACGGTGAACCAAAATAGTGATTGCACCAAATATTTTAATAATAAATTACACAGAAACTTATGGATAGAAACCCATTACAGTAGGGCGTGTGACCTTAGCATAACATGTCTTATACGTGCACAACTAGCCTTGTGGTATGGTATGACCATTTTGGTCATAAATGGTTAAGAGAACCATAAACTGTAAATTAGTGGGTATGGTTGTTTAAATCTTTCTGGACTGTAATAGTTGTGCGCGATAATGACAAATGTTGTATGTAGGGTCTATGTGTATTAAAACATTACTTCATGGATATAAATAATTAACCTAGTACATTAAATCATAGATTTTAGTTAAAGTGGGATGAGCTAAAGTACTTGAAGAAAGTCTGTTCAGGTGAGTTACTCAAACTATTTTTAAAACTCTGATACATGCTCATAAAATTGTTTGGACTGTGATTGATCTTGTATTTGCATGGAACATATGGTGTGGCACCCAAGGTGTACTATATACAGCAGCAGACGTGCGTAAAGTCTGTATGTGCAAATATATAATGCTGACCCGGCTTTAACGTGAAGTGGGCGGGTTATAATTATGGCATGGCATGCAATGAGCTCATACCTGATCAATAAAATTGTTTTAGTACCATTTATTAAATATGTCGGTTTATGTGACTCACCAGCTGTGTGTTAACGTATTTTTACCCGAGCATGTTTTTCAGGTTGATAAATAAGGGCATGGAGTTAGCTGCTAAGTGTTGGAATAGTTTAGACATTTTATTCTATCACCGTCACGTTTTGGAGTATGTGTAATAGTCAGATATGTAACAAATATTTTAGTAGTTTTATATAAGATTACGTTTCCGCTGTAAGTATGTGCCGACTGGTCACTGTAAGTGCCCCATCCTGGGTGGGGTGTGACATAACTACAATGCCAACAAAAATTTAAAATCAATTGTTCAAACGTCTTTCTTGCCCAATAAAATGAAAAGTTTTGACTAATCAATGTCATACCAAAGAATGCCCAAATTTCAATTCAAACTTCTCTTGACCCGTCAAACAATCCATCCCTCAAATTCAGATTATAGATAAAGAGTATAAGCAAACACTCATGCATAAATGTTAGTATGTAGTGGTCTCTTCACAATTTTTGGATAAATGTTTTTCTCAGCATTGCCATTCTCTATCTAATTAACACTACAGGATGAGTGGGAGCCCACTGACCTTGGTTCATCTATTCTAATGGAGCTACACCGCGGAGATATATGATCTGGTTTGATTTCTCCAATGTCTCCCTTCAATCCTTCTTAAAAGATTCACATATTTATGCATCTACAAACATTATCCAGTTACAAAATTCAATCCAAAATTAAAACAGAATGTATCCTTAAGCCAAAGGGTAAAAAACTGATTAACAACATCAGTTGATTACATGAAGACAAGGAAAACGAGATAACTAACACTCCATCGGAAACGCAAGCCAAATAAGACTCAAAAAAAGACCAGGAACGAGTACAAACCTGCATTAGATATGGGTTTAATAAGTAGCTAATATTGATAATAAAAAAAGCATCAAAATATGCAACACTTTTACTAAGCTGCATTTTCGTTTGATAAATCTAATATATTTTTACAAAACTATAATTAGTTCAAAGGATGAGTGATATACCTGAAGTTGTATTACAAGTGTTTATTCAGTCAAAATCATTTAAAATCCTCCTAACACGATATGCCCCTCAAACACACATCTACCCTAAACATCCAAATTCAATATTTTAATATAAACCCAAAATGTTATCGAAGCAAAGTTGATGGTAAAGAAAAAAAAAATACCTGCCCAAGGCTGAAGTGAGTATTGAAGCAACTAGGAGTCCGGCGACAGGGAGTTAGATGGCTCATCCTGATTTTGTGTTTTATCTTTTTTAGCTCTACCATTATTAACAGCTCTAACAAAAAATGTAGCAAAGCTTCAAGATTATTGTAACTATTGTACAAGACAAGAGGCAAGACCCCACGTGTTGAGCCTAGTTGTCATTACCGCATGTTTTATGTAAACAGTACAGATGGATAGTTATTGGGATGTGTTATTCATAAACCTTTTATAGGGTGTAGATAGAAGATAAAATGTGTGTTAAAAGGGTGTATGAATATAAAAAAAGGCTGTGTTAATAATCATTGCCATATTTATTATGTAGGCCATATGCCAACTACAAGCCATGAATGTAAAATGATAATCAATAATGATGAGAAGAGTAATTCTGGTAAGTAAAATGATTTGAAAAACGGACAAATAGAAATGCACAAAACACAACTAAAACTAATCCAACAAAACTCAGTAGCATTGTAAACTTGCTTTCAAAAACTCATAGAAAATGCTCTCTTAAACTCAGTGTGTATAAGCAACAATCTACTAATAAAAAATTAAAACATGTCTTTATATTTTTCTAGACATAAAATAAAAAACAGAGTGCATGGATCTTCTTTTTCATCCACTGACCCCATTAAGTTAAGAATTCTGCATATACAAGTATAAGACGCATTTACTAAAAAATATATACTGAAATCAATTTGATCCCAAAAGGACATAGATATGAATTTATTTTTGTGTAACGATCGCTACAAGAATATAAAAATGAAATTGATATGATTGGAAGAACTAATTTATAAAAACACAACAGAGAAAAACCTGTTGGTGAATGAAGGTATCCCAAGCCGTAAGAGTGTTATTAGACAAACAAGAATGCAATATGTATTTATAAAAAGTGATTAATACTACTGGAAGGTTTTCCTCTGCGGCATCATGAAGTAAAACCCTAAAAGGAATTTTAAGGGATCCAACTGACTGATTATTTTGGGATGTAAGTGAGCCGACGCTGCGATAGAGAAGCGTGGCCGCAATACAGATCGGTATTTTCTCTATCCTACAGGAGACCCCAATTCAGAAAATAAAACGGGAGGGAAATAAAAATTTTAGTGGTTTGTGTGTTGAGTTTTGTGAAGGGAAACTAAAATAAATGAAAAGAAACTACTTATATATAAATGACATATATAACGAAATCATTCATAACAGAGATACGGTAATTTTAAATTGTTGATTTAGTTATAATACTTATAAAATATAAAAAAAATTTGACACGCTTTTATATTTTATTTAAACAATGACTTTCTTGTGTGTTAAACCACTACACTCTCTAAATTTAGAGAGACTCGTTACCCCCATTTAAACAGACCGTGTTGTCATAATCGGCCCATGTTGGCTCCAGGGTTTCCCAAGAAACTATACGGTTGGCTGCAACTTGAAATTCATTGCTAAAAGTCCCCCGCGTAACACACGATGGGGCAGACACCCAGATGGGTTCGTAATTCGAGCTGACAACTTTGCAAAGCCTTTTTAAATCATTTATTGCCATAATTCACCAAAAGTAACACAAGTATGGGTTAAATGTGGGTCTCCACTGATAACCCAAGTCTGCTACAACTAGACCACAAGTAATGATCTTAACACGTTATGCTTTCGTATTGTTACAATAAAGTAAATTTAGTTTTATTAATTATTTGAAAAGTTAAAATACAAAGAGAAATAAAAGTAAAAGGTGTGATAAGGATTTGTGACCACACAAAAAATAAAAACACACGATGAAAACTAAAAAAGACCCAATATATCGCAAAATATATCAAAATGTCGAACAAAACATAACACAATATTGAGTAATATAATACAATATAAGAAAAAAACACACAATGTTAAGGAAAAAAACACAATAAATGACGAAAATAAACACAAAAATAATAATAATAATCATTATCATCGTAATCAGTATATCCCACCAATAACAAAGTTATGGTAGGGTTTGAGGAGGGTAAAAGTAGACATCCTTACCTCTACCACGTAGGAATAGAGAAGATGCTTCCGATGAGACCCCCAACTCGATAGTAGTTTTGCATCAAGCCTTGGACATAAGGCATATAACACTCAACCATCGGGACACCAGCCGATTTGTGCATGTACCCTTGTCCTTCGGCTATCAACGCCACCACATGATGCCTGATTAACCTTCCGTCACTTTTAACGTTATTTTCACGAGATTAGTAAAATAACGTCAAAATTAGTGCAATTTTACTTTTGCCCACTCGAGGGTTCACACATGTAGGGCGGATAAACACAAAAAAACACAATGATTTTTTTCCCTTAACATTTTGTCTTTCTCTGTTTAAAAAAAAATGAGAAAGACAGTGAAAATATTTTTGTATTTTTTCTTTTTTCGTTTTTTAATAATTTTGAGTCATGATTTTTCTTATTATTATTTTTAGTTTATTTTTTAATGGGTTTTTTAAGTGATTGCAAATCATTTTCGTTTTTGTCATGGTTTATAAATTAAATTGTTCATATTAATCATAAATATTATTTTTGGAACTAAAGACTTTAGAAAATATTACCATAAAGACAAAATCAGGTTAACCGAACTGAACCGAAAACCGAACCAAAATCGAACCGGTTTGAAACCGATCAAAACCTTAGGTTCGGATCTGGTTTGTAATTTTTTCTCCAAAATCTGTCCCAAACTGATTAACTGAACGGAAACCAGCCAAAACCGGCCAAGAACCAGAACCAAAAGCGATCAAAACCCGATTAGAAACCGATTGTAACTTAGTCAAGCAAGCGGTTTCAACCCAAACCGAAACTAATCTTAAACCGGTTTTGACTTTTGTTGACCAAACCGAATCGGTTTCAACCCAACCCATTTTGATTTTTTAACCGGTTTGTGCACCTCTAATATAGTATGTATTTTATTAGATTACTTAAAACTAAATGGAAGTTGAAATATCTCTACCACTTCCCGCCTCAAATTTCTCAAACCAATCTCCCTCTCATGTTTTAATTTTCCCTCTAAAAATTATCTTCTTCGTTCCCTCCAAATCAGTAATGTTTTTTGTTATTCCCCTTTCCCTACTTTAGTTTTGCTTCATTGTCCATTGAGTTAGTAAAAAGACTTCATCTTCCTTTCCTGATTAAATGCCTCTGTATATTCTTCTATGTGATGATAATTGGGGACAACCAATCGAGAAAACAAATTGATCTTGATTATTAAGCTAACGTAAGTCGACTCCTTTAATACATTTTTTTTCTAGTTTCCTTTATTTTAAGTTGTTGTATTTTTTAATAAAATTTTGAGATTTTGTCATGGAAAGTTGCATTTGATTCTTGGCTATGTAATATGTACATCCTAGAACATGTATGTTGGCATCAACATATGAGTGTCCCCTTATCACATTTTCTCTTGAAAGTGGGCATCCATTAGCATGTATTGTTTTTGTTGTCTAATTAATTAGAATTGGATTGGAGCATAATTTGGTAATTTTATAGATTGGTTTTACAGAGCATTAGTTGGCACGTTGTACCTACTAAACCCATAGGAATTGCCTAGTTAGTTTCATATTATAAATTAAGTGCGAAGGTTTTAATGTATGCAACATGTTTGTTATTATGCCTCAATGAAAACCGTTTCTTGCTTAACTGGTTCATTTTAATTCTTTTGGGACTCACTCAAGTTGTTTTCCTGAAATAATACATAACTGAAATAATAGTTATTTAAACTAAATGCCATTAAAAATGTGTGTCTAAGTAAGTATGGCACACACAAATGACACTAAAATCCTATATATACGTGACACAAATGTTAAATGCCACTATATATGTTGTCAAGAAATTATGGCATACGCAATGTGCCATTATATTTATAAGTTTTAGTGACATGAATACTAAATGTCACTATAAGTGTGTTCCAAGCAAATATGGCATACACAAAGTGCCATTAAAACCAATATTTTAATGACACAATTCTAAATACCACTAAAAGTGTGGGCCAAGCAAATTGGCATACGCAAAGTGCCACTAAAACCTAAAATAGTGGCACAAAAGCTATATGTCATAAAAAACGTGTGACACTAAATGACATTTTTCTTGTAGTGTTTGTTTTGATTCATTATGTACGTTCATTATATTTTTTAACGAATGTTGGTGAGAATACATTCGTTTTAGTTGAGATATATATAGTTAAAAACCACAAGGTTGAACATTACAATTCCTATTAAAATGTAAACAACTAAATAGATGTAGACTCATTCCTATTGATACGTAATCAATGTAATTAGGTAAATGTATGATCATACTATATGAGGAAGAGATACCACACCTGGAAGGTTAAAAGGACTATCACAATAAAGGTTAAAAAGACTTAGACCAAACCTGGAAACATCCTTTGTAACCTTCTCAAATATTGTGGTAGCATATGGTGTTAGCATACCTTCACATTTATCAATAACTTTCAAAACATTTACAATTCTCCTCATAAGATATTCCTTTATGTATTCTAACATAGTTATGATTGGTTTATCTCTTGCATATAACAACTTTGCATTCAAAACTTCAGACATGTTATTTGATAACACATCACTCAGTGCCCTACCTATATAAGACAATAACATATGTTTAAGACTCTTAAGGCATGTACCAAATGTTTATCAAGTATAGGAGACATAAGAAGATGTTACTAGTAAAATGAGATAATGACCAATGTTCTGGACTAATATTAGATAGCCATATTTGTGCATCAATGTTTATCTCTTTCAAAGCATGCATTTCCTTCCCAAATTGAGCAGGAGTTGTACATCTAGCCATCTTATATAAAACATACTTGTATATTTTACTCTTGAATTGCTGTTTCATGTTCTCCTAGATGTGTCTGACACATAATCTAAGCTTACATGGACTTGTGTGTTTATTTGTTTACTTGCTCAAATATTGCTTACTCATGGTTTCCTCATTAAGTATGATCATACGCCCCCCCCTATGCACTCAGGACCTCGATGTTATGAGTGGAATAGAGACCTCTGATCCTGTAACAACTAAGTCTTTCCAATTCTTATCACCCGACCCGCTTTATGTTCGGAAAATTTTATCAATTAAAATATTACGTTTACGAATAATTATTAATTTATTTTAATTCCTTAATATATTTATTTACTAAACTTAAATTAACTTTGAAGGATATACATTTTTAGCTCTAAACTATACTTTAATCTATTTCGAATCCACACTTATAGCTGAGGGACCAAACTACAAATTATTTAAAGATTTTTATATTATAAATCTGGTACCCATATACCCCTTTTTCCCAAACATGTATCCGTGTTAATCGAGACCCGTTTTGTTTTTTTGCACCATAATCGTCGTAATATAGTTGGAAATAATCATTTCAAATCGTTTCTCTAACCGAAACGATCACACAGACTGATGAATTAGGAAATACGAATATATAATGATACGAATTTATTATATTCCTAACCCATCATAACTCGTTTAGCTTTAACCACATAAACCGTCATTATATTTCAATTAACCTCAGCCGCGCAATCCTAATAACCCCTCGATCCAAGCCCTATGAGCAATTGAATTATAATAACCTGCAAATCATCGAAGATGTATATTTTTGGCCGCTGCTGTTCATGTCATCGTTCACCATCAATTCGTCCCAGTATCTGTTTTGATTCGCGTTTATGGCCGGCTGTTCTGGTTCGTCAATCTACAGCTAATAATCATCGTTACAGGAATCCTTGTCGGTGTACCCCGAAGGGTTCATCTTTCTCACATCGTCACTTATATTCCGTTCATCCGATCAGGTGAGTAATCACTCCCCTATTTTACTTGTTTTCAAATGTTTTGGGGGACACTTGCGTACCATTTATCATATTATCTATCTTATTATTTCTCAAAGGCAAACTGTGACCTTTGTGTTGTGTATCAATTGAATGATTGCATGTTACTTGCTATTTGCTTACTTACTTACTTGAATCGCATTCGGCGAGGTCCAACATAATCTCATTATAGTATGATCATACGCCCGTCGTAGTGGCCGGAGCCCGATCGCATTGGCAATGGTTTCACCGACACCTCATTTTTGGTAACCAATGCCCATTCGCATGACAACGGTTTAGCCCTTTCTTTATGGTTGATTGTTTATGTATGTACTATGGTCAAATTGTTTATACTCACAGATAACAGTTTTGCCTATTTTTATTCACTTATATCATTATATATTATTACCATTTTTGTTTGTGTCAAAACTGGTGATTTACTCACTCAACATGTGTTGTTGGCAAACATATATTTTGTACGCATTTGCAGGTTATAGATTTGGATTGCTTATCGAACTGAAGCTCACATAGAGATGACTTTAGGATAAAACATATACAAAAATAGTTGGTTTTGTATTTGTAATTTTCTTTATTTTTGTTTTATATGAATGTTGTTTGATAATAAACAAATTAATTAGATATTGTCGCTTTATAATTTCATGATAGTACCTTGAGAGCTGTGGCAATCAGCTCACGCCCCGACATTTCCGCCTTAGGTTGGGGTGTGACAGATTGGTATCAGAGCCGAAGGTTTAAGATAGGTCGTTAGTGGTGCCTTAGTAACATGCTTAGGAACCCCATACGTGCTTACCTGTTTACCTGATATGTTCTATTTGATTGTTTACTGCTTACGTAATTGCTTGTTAGATTAGATATTATTTAACTGCGTAGTTAATTGTTTATTTTATTGTCATGCACACACAACTCCGAAGCTATGCTTCACTCTCAAAATATTTTATTACTCCGAGACTATGTCTCATCCTCAAAATATATTTATAACTTCGAGGCTATGTCTCAAACTTAAATATTTCAATTGAATTTTATTAGAATGCCTTTTATTGTCGGAAATTTTCTTGAAAATTTCCTAGCTTTGTTTTTGCCCTTTTTCACTTATAACTAGGGAGTGTGACAAGATTCCCCGTCATTGTGGAAATTCACATGTGACCGACATTTTAAGCGTTTAACGTAATCAGCTAAACGGTTACACCATCTATTGTGTGTTTTATTATTTTTAAAATGTCTAGTCGGGTGTAAAACCCATGGGACGCCTTAGACACGCCGACTGTACATTTGCACAATTTGTTATATTTGCGATATTTTGTTGGAACATTATCATCCGTGGTGATACACTAGATGTTTCAACTACTTATGCTTGAGTTCGTTTATTCGTTATTTAGTTTGGTCGGTCAATTCGCCATGTAACGCTCATGGGCCGACAAACTTAATTGATTCGTTAATGCGTTAATTGAGTTGGGTCATTCAAATTGCCATGTAACGCTCATGGGAGGCCAACTCACTCATTTGTTTTGGTTTTGGTATGCTAATAAGTTGGGGAAACAAAATGCCATGGAAAGCTCATGGGAAACCCAACACCTCGAAGAACATTCGTTAATTGTTTTATTTGTTTAATTTTATACGAAACAATTTAGGATTTGATTTAACTGTTCAATTATCCTATTATTCTATTATTAAATTATTCAATTCCTTATTTACTAAATCATTTTTGAATCAAGATTTATTGATTCGATCTACTCATACATTCAAAACATTTTTATTCCCTGATCGGATACAAATTCTTTTTTTATCTGGATTCGGTTATTACGAGCCAAACAAAACAATTTACACTCATTGAAATCGGTTTCACCTATTCACTTATCACATTATCATAATATCAATACCACAATTAATTTAAATATTATCGCACAATTTAAGAATCAAATGGCTTTCTTATACTCATGGTATCACATGTATAACTTATTAAACATATTTCAAGTATTCAACCTCAAATTCTAATTTGTTAAAAACATATTAAACTTTTATAAAACTTTTCTCTCATCAAATCAACTCATTGATTATCAATTTAAATTCTAATTTATCCTTAAGTTGTGAATGAACATCAGCATAACATATTTAAGTTTCGTTTTACACAATAACTCATATGAAATCTATACAACTATCCACATTCTCATTAAATCACATCTTTATTAATCAAAGAATGTTTTCTCAACATCAATCATTTATTTTATATAACCAGTTCACGGCCACATGTTAGTCAAGTAGATAGCTCCTGTTATCTCTAAAATACCAACTCAATTTTCAAAACATAAATGCAATCTTGTTCATTAACTTTTTCGCTAATATATTCAATTCATTTACCCCTACTCATTCTCATAACAAACGCAAGTCTAAACATCAACTACATGCTGTCAATCAAAATTAACAATCAATCTCAACAAAATCATAGCGTCTCAAACAGGACACGTTACGTCAAATTCCACTTGTTACGCTTCACTTGCAACTATCACTATTCAATTCAATCCAATCCTCATATCGTTTTGTACTCGATGTAATCGTTCGGTTATCTAGTTCATACTTGCCACATACTACAAGACGTTCCAAAACGGTCTATGCCGTCGACTTAGCTTTATACACCTGCTACACGTGCCTTCTACAATTATGGAGACCCTAATCACCTACGCAGTGAATTGTTCTTTACAATTCACGCCGAGTTCAAATCATACCGGCACTATACCATACTACCAATGCTCATTTAGCTTAAACCTACCAACCCTATGTCACTCAGGCTTTCTTCATGTAACAAAGTCGTTCTCGCTATTCGATTCTAGACCCGCAAGACTTAATTTCATCAAGCTTACCTTAGTCAAACCTCATTTTCACAAATCTATTCGAGGTGCCCCAAATCATTCGATCTCAATTATTTAAGTTTTCATAAGCTCAATTAACAAAGGTGTTTTGAATTAAACCAATCGTAGTTATGTTTTCGCAAAGAAGATTTTTATCGTCTTCATCATTTTCGTCTAAACGTATTTTGTATTCAATTATACCTTAAACGATTATTTGTCTAAATTAGTTAGTTTGGAACAAACCCAACTTGGAAATCCATCATTTCAAGTATCTTTTTCGCATAAAATTAAATTTTTCTTATCTTTCCAAAGATCAATATCGTTGATTGCCGCACTTATCTATACGCTTGGTTTTACTTAATCAAAATTATAGGATTTGGTTCATTAACATTTCGTCAACTGATCAAAATATTTAGATCTTCATAAATCGAAACAAATTTTTTTTTCTTTCTTTCTTTTTCAATTATAAAAGACACAATTTCGACAGTCAGTTATTAGTTGACTATATTATTCAATTTGTCTATCTCATTTACCTTGTTTGCTTATTAAATTATTGACAACGTGTCAATTTCTACTCTCAACTTTGATTTTTAAAATTTTTGTACGTCGTGTATTTATTGATCTCATGCATTACAATTTACCTTTCATCTTATAAATTTTTTTTATCGTTAAAATTGAATTGTTATAGTCCTATTATTAATTGAACTTGTCATTATTTAAACAAAATTATTTCCGCAATAGAATTTTATTTTCCATTCTTTAAGTTAATTTTCACTATAAAAAAAATAAATGAATTTCGTTTAATTCCCATGGTGATTTAATTGGAATAGGACTATCTCGGTGGTTCGTGAATATCCGCTTCCCAATTTAATCTATTTACAGTTTGTTTGTATACATAAATGTTTACATTAATATTTTTGCATTCTCAATTACTACTACCAGTACTTTAATATATTAATTTACTTCATTTTAAATACACAATTGCAATATTTCAATGTTGTATAAACTTCTCTTTAAATTTCATGAGTTTCTCATTTAACTAAACTAAACCCCTCAAAGTTTACGTTTAATCTTGTTCAAATTTGTACTCACGGTCTTACGAATTCTACCTCGAATGTTGCAATATTTAAAATAAAAAATAAAAAAATTCACAGGTTATTATTCGTCTACAATTATCAATTAATTCTTTCATAAACTTTTGTTGATGTTATCCTTGCAATCATAGAATTTTTGGTAAGTACACGTAAATTTGTTAGTTGGCTCGTATCCCCACTTTCTTTTCTCACAATCGATCTTGTCGACGCATCATATATCCCAACTTCAATGTTTCCGTTTCTCTTAACTTTTAAGTTACTTTAAAATTTTCACTAATTTCATTAATCAAACTTGAAAGTTCACCTAAATTGCGTTACTAGAAATATTTTATAAAATCTTCTGATTTTACACTTATAATAAATCAACTCCCAATGATTTTATAATATGTTAACACTTTCCTCATATTTATAATAATTAATAACTTTTCTCACAAAATCATGTCTTTCAAATCTTTTATAAACCACACGATGGGACGAGTTATGTGGACAATCCGACGACCTAAGTAATTATGGAGGCTTACATAATTATTGAAGTCCTCGCATGGAAATCATAATGCGTGCAATTGTGTGTCATAACATAGAATCGAAAGTAGTTGGAGTAACGGTACAAATGCAGAGATGATAAGGACATGGTGGATACGCCGCTGGTACATCCTATATATAAGTACCCTTATCGGATTTGCATTTGGAGCGTTGCTTTAACTATTCAAAGTTCTTTATTATGATTAATCTAAAAATATATATATATATATATATACATTTAAAATTTTCCTTTCCTCAAAATGTAATGGCTTTATTTTATTATTCTTTAATTTCGGGACGAAATTTCCTAAAGTAGGGGGGATTGTAACAACTCAGTCTTTCCAATTCTTATCACCTGACCCGCTTTATGTTCGGAAAATTTTATCAATTAAAATATTACGGTTATCGAATAATTATTAATTTATTTTAATTCCTTAATATATTTATTTACTAAACTTAAATTAACTTTGAAGGATATACATTTTTAGCTCTAAACTATACTTTAATCTATTTCGAATCCACACTTATAGCTGAGGGACCAAACTACAAATTATTTAAAGATTTTTACATTATAAATCTGGTACCCATATACCCCTTTTTCCCGAACATGTATCCGTGTTAATCGAGACCCGTTTTGATTTCTTGCACCATAATCGTCGTAATATAGTTGAAAATAATCATTTCAAATCGTTTCTCTAACCGAAACGATCACACCGACTGATGGAATTAGGAAATACGAAAATATAATGATACGAATTTATTATATTCCTAACCCATCATAACTCGTTTAGCTTTAACCACATAAACCGTCATAATATTTCAATTAACCTCAGCCGCGCAATCCTAATAACCCCTCGATCCAAGCCCTATGAGCAATTGAATTATAATAACCTGCAAATCATTGAAGATGTATATTTTTGGCCACTGCTGTTCATGTCAGCGTTCACCATCAATTCGTCCCAGTATCTGTTTTGATTCGCGTTTATGGCCGGCTGTTCTGGTTCGTCAATCTACAGCTAATAATCATCGTTACAGGAATCCTTGTCGGTGTACCCCGAAGGGTTCATCTTTCTCACATCGTCACTTATATTCAGTTCATCCGATCAGGTGAGTAATCACTCCCCTATTTTACTTGTTTTCAAATGTTTTGGGGACACTTGCGTACCATTTATCATATTATCTATCTTATTATTTCTCAAACGCAAACTGTGACCTTTGTGCTGTGTATCAATTGAATGATTGCATGTTACTTGCTATTTGGTTACTTGCTTACTTGAATCGCATTCGGAGAGGTCCAACATAATCTCATTATAGTATGATCATACGCCCGTCGTAGTGGCTGGAGCCCGATCGCATTGGCAATGGTTTCACCGACACCTCATTTTTGGTAACCAATGCCCATTCGCATGGCAACGGTTTAGCCCTTTCTTTATGGTTGATTGTTTATGTATGTACTATGGTTTAATTGTTTATACTCACAGATAACAGTTTTGCCTATTTTTATTCACTTATATCATTATTTATTATTACCATTTTGTTTGTGTCAAAACTGGTGATCTACTCACTCAACATGTGTTGTTGACAAACATATATTTTGTACACATTTGCAGGTTATAGATTTGGATTGCTTATCGAACTGAAGCTCACATAGAGATGACTTTAGGATAAAACATATACAAAAATAGTTGGTTTTGTATTTGTAATTTTCTTTATTTTGTTGTATATGAATGTTGTTTGATAATAAATAAATTAATTAGATATTGTCGCTTTATATTTCATGATAGTACATTGAGAGATGTGGCAATCAGCTCAGGCCCCGACATTTCCGCCTGAGGTTGAGGTGTGACAAATTCGAATACGTTGTTTGTTACCAACGGAAAGGACACTTACTTGCGCTATTATCCGAGTACATTAATGCACAGTCCTAACCGGAAAGGACCTTACTTGCTCATTTACACCTGTTCTTGGAATTATAGATTTTTATGTACTTATATCAAAACTTGTGTGAAATAACCAACTATTCATTTAGTTGACATTATTTTATATATATGCTGCAGGTACTTTATTTAGAAGATGTTGTCGTGACAAAGACATTAGTACCTAGGATATTCAGCTTAAATGGACAAATAGCTTAAATGCGTATTTCTTTGAATTTGTCTTACTTTCAAACTTGTGTATTTGTTGTTTAAATCAATGATAATATTGTCACTTAATAGTGTCACATGTGTTTTGAGCAATTTGTACGTCACACTCAGGCGTTTCCACTTTAGCCTGGGTGTTACAATTAACATTACCCTTACATTATCCCCACCTCCACCATCAATGTTGTAACAACTCTGACTTTTCGAAAACTTTATCTTTATTAAAAACCCGACCCATTTCAATGTTCGGGTAATTTTCCCGCATTTATCGAGTTTAAATTGATTATTATATTATCATTAAGTAATTTATAATTATATCTTTCTTGTTTTGGCAAAAACAACCCAAAATGTAAAGTTTAACCCTTTATGTATCCAACCTCAAACATTAGGGACTAAAAGGAAATTATGTTATAACCCATTTCACAAAACTAGATACCCATGATCCAAACCCGAATCCATATTCATTTCTTGCACCCGATTGTATAATCCGTTAGCGTGAACCACAATATTCACAATATATATGTTAATTGATCTCGTAAATATCTTGTATATGTTATAATCGGCCTTACCGACAATCCTATTATGTTAATTTAATCGTTCTTGATCTTCTTTTCCTTATTAGCGAGCTTAAAACCATGAGGAACTTGTTATACACGAAATTGTTGATAATAATCAAATTAAAATGGCATATACATTCATTAAACCCTAACAGACAATAGCCCTATATATAATTGTATTACTTTCGTCGTTTGATTACTCATTCATACTCTCCTTTGGCCGACATCTGTTCTATTCAATTAATCCATCTCCGATAATCATTTGAGGTAATTATTTAGTGTTTTATGATCACGATTATGTCAATAACAAAGCCCTAACCTTAATTTCATCAACATCAATCAGATTAACCAGTTGATGTTGGTAGGGTTAATAATCAGTTTTAGTTATGGCCGCATCTGTTTATAAATAAATATTCCTAAACCATGTTGCATGTTGCTGGTAGCCCAGCTGGTTAAAACCTTTGGTTATGGAACGGCAGGTCGCGAGTTCGAACCCCTGCCATCCCGGGTATACTTTTATTTTTGGAAAAATTGTTTTTAAAACCATTTTATTTAATATAATAATAATAATAATAATTACTAAATAAATTATTTTTTTTATAAAACCAACCATAATACTTATTAAAAGTTCCTCATATATATATATATACATACAAATAATTTCATTTGTTTTAATATATTAATGAAGTAAATTTATATTTACCATTATTTGATTATAAAATATGCATTTCTATATAATATAATTTTAAAGGATTTATAAACTAATAATATATAATAAATTATATTTAACTATCGAACTCTTAAATCCGATTTATTCTTGTACTTAATATCTTCGCATTCCATTTTCCTTCTTAGGCTATATCGTCAACGCGTGATCCGCGGTTGTCATTCTTATTGTTATCTATTCACTTTTGCTCGACTGTTAAGGCGAGTACCACATTTTATACTCATTTTATACTATTTTGAGGACATATGTGTTTATAATTATTTCTCTACTACTTAATACACAAACTGCAACTATTGTCACTTGTGTTTCACAATTTGTACCTTATTTGTTATGTGCCTACATGCTTTATGTGAATCGCATTCGGAGAGGTCCATCATAATCTCATAATAGTATGATCATACGACGGTTGTAATAGCCATCATCCAGTTTATCTGGTATCGTGCTTATCGACATCTCATTTATTTACTCATTGGTTGAATTGCTTAGCTCATTTGACTTTGTTGCGTATTTATTATTTATTATATATATACACACATCAAAACTGGTGTGCTACTCACTCAACCTTGTGTTGAAAAATATACTTTATTTTCAATGCATATGAAGGTCATCGTGTGATGTAAAGTTAAGTCAAGATTGGAAAGAGAACTTAGGATTCAAGATAGAGAAATAAACAAATCTTTTATATTTTGATATATGTTACTTGGTGAATTATTTGATTTTGAATATTTGGTTTTAATTGAATAAACTTAATAGATATTAAAATGTCCAATGTTGCATGATAGTACCTTGAAAGCTGTGAGCAATCAACTCACGCCCCGGCATTTCCGTCGTAGGTTGGGGTGTAACATAGACATCCATCACTCTGTTACCTTCACCAACATATTTACTAAACCCCTTCACGTCTTCATCTCTTCCCAAAGCTCTAAGACCATCTCCAACAGTTCCTGGTTCAAACCAGCCACATCACTGCCATGTCAGCTTTCTTAAAAACCGCATTTTTTACTCCAACAATACACATTCTCAAACCATCTTTACATTCCACACCATCACTTACTTTTACATTTATTTTAAATAAGAATTTCACAATACTATAAAATATTTAATTTTTATTTAAACAAATAGCAATATAATAAAAATTTAATAAAAGATAGATTAACTAAAATATAACAAATAGATTAACAAAAAAATACATAATTTAAAATGACAACTACTCTAACAAAATGAAAGAGGGAAAATTTGAAACTTTTGCATAATAATAAAATCTATAAATTATTATTCTTAACCGTCTACAAATGTTCCATTAAATCATTCCGAAGTGCATGATGAGCTTCATTGTTACGTAAATCCCGGAAGTGTTCCATGTACGCTTAAAAATTAGATGTCGGTCCATGAAATGGCGGTTTAGGTGGTTCATCTTTATCATTCGACCAATCTGTTATAGCGGCCCCTTCATCCTCCACAATCATATTGTGTAGTATAATGCATGCATATATTATATCTTTTATAAATTTCATGCTCCAAATTCTTACTAGACCTTTTATGATGTGCCATTGAGTTTGGAGAACATCGAATGCTCTTTCCATGTCTTTTCTTGCAGACTCATGGCATGCCTTGAAATCTAGCATCTCCTGGTTTTGTGGATACGTGAAACTTTTTACAAATGTAGACCATTTAGGATATATTTCATCTGCTAGATAGTATGCTGTAGTGTATTCATTTCCATTCACTGTAAAATTGCATGGTGGCGCCGTACATTCTAAGACTTCGTTGAATACTGGAGATTGATTTATAACGTCCACGCCATTGTTTGATCCAGCAACACCAAAATAGGCACGCCAAATCCACAAGTCGTAAGACGCAACTGCCTCGAGCATGATTGTAGGACCGATATGGTCATCCCTTATGCATTGGTCTTTCCATGCAACTGGACAATATTTCCAGTACCAATGCATGCAATCAATGCTTTCTAACATTCCAGGCAAACCATGCTTTGTAGAAAGTTTATCTACCAGTTGTTGGATGTCTTGTTCATTTGGCCTCCTTAGATAAACATCAAAATAGATTTCAATGACATACCTACAAAACTTTTGAAGACATTCCATGGCGGTACATTTACCAATGCGTACATATTCATCGCATTGATCACCAGCTAAGCCATATGCCAACATGCGTATGGCACATGTGCATTTTTGAAGAGGGAATAAACCCGGTCGGTGTGCTGCATCATATCTTTGTGTAAATATGGAGAATGATTTGACATGGCATCTACAATTATGATAAACATATATTTGCTCATCCGAAACCTTCTTCTAAAGTAGCTTTCAGGGTAAACTGGTTGGGGAGGAAAGTAATCATTCCATAGGCGTGTTGTAAGGCCCCGTTACCGGTAGCCCTAGTTTCGTGTTGGATTTACTCATAAACACAGTTCTAAATATCAGAGTTAATTAAAACATTTACGCGGAATATAAAAATTTCATAAAACATTACATAATTCATAACTTGTCTCAAAACATCCTTTGTCTTTCAACATTAAAGCATTAAAATTAAAAAATCATAAGTCTTCAGATGCCAGACTCTTGTTCAATGCCACGTGTCTCCTCAAGCAAGCCGCCTCATCCTACTCACCTGCGTGCATACTAAAAGTCAGCTACGCTGAGTGAGTTCTAGTTAATCATACACTATACAATACACATAAACTTATATTCTTTCATTCATACTTTCATACTTTCATTCTTTCATACTTTCATTCTTTCTTTTGTATTAACTTACCTTCATATCTTACGTTATAAAGAGCATTACGCCCTAAATTCGTCGAGTATTATTAGGGCTCGGTACCCTCCTTCCTCGAGTATTATTAGGGCTAGGTACCCTCATTCCTCAAGTATTATTAGGGCTAGGTACCCTCTTTCCACGAGTATTATTAGGGCTCGGTTTCCCTCTTTCCACGAGTATTATTAGGGCTCGGTTTCCCTCTTTCCTCGAATATTAGTAGGGTTCGGTTCCCTAGTTCTCGAATATTAGTAGGGTTCGATTCCCTCTTCGTTACCATACAACCATACATCATACCTCGAGTATTATTAGGGCTCGGTACCCTTTTCGTAACCATACAACCATGCAACCGTCATTTCCTTCTTTTATTAACTTTATCACGTTCATACACATAAGCATACATATCATACTTACCTTACACATAGCGTTACAACCTGACAGTACGTGCAATATCCGAAGATCGTTCACGTACCATCAAGCAATCATTCATACATATCACATCATTCACATAAGGCATACACTTATCTCTTAGGATAAGCGTATTAACAAACATATCGAGTATGCACACAGCCCCGAAAACATAACACATAAATGGGGCTGGAACTCACCTGAATCCTATTACGCTCTCCGTTAATAGTTATCCCTTTCTGCAGTTGTGCACGGCTGACTCTATAACAAGTATACGTATCAATTAACTATCACTTCTCATAATGTATTTCTATCTTTATATGACCCACAACGAACGGGGGTCCGGGGGCAGCGCCCCTGGCAGCGGGGTCTAGGGGCGGCAGTCCCTAGCAGGGTCCAAGGGGCAGAGCCCCTGGCTGGGCTCGAGCTGCCAGGTCAGCTTGGAAAAATTTTATTTCCATTAACTGTCTTAACATATTTTTCATTAGATTTTTAATTTATTTTCTAAACGAACTTGACTTTAAGCGAAGTTAAACCTTAGGCGAACTTAGCTTTAGGCGAAGTTATCAGGCGAACTTGGCTTTAGGCGAAGTTAAACCTCAGGCGAACTTAGCTCTAGGCGAATTTATCAGGCGAACTTGGCTTTAGGCGAAGTTACCAGTTAGGCGAACTTGGCTTTAGGCGAAGTTAAACCTCAGGCGAACTTAGCTCTAGGCGAAGTTATCAATTAGGCGAACTTGGCCTCAGGCGAAGTTATCGCTTTGAAGGCGAAGTTGCCCAGTTGCAGGCGAAGTTGCCCAGATCAGCCACGGCTTTGATTTCTGTCCAGCATTTTGGGCGATTTTAACACCCTTGTTATGGTTCGACATCACCCACTACGTTTCCCAACCATTTTCGGTCGTATATACGCAATAAAGCTCGGATCTTTAAACTTCAAAGATCAAGAATCATACCTTTTTGAGCTTGTTTGGATCTCGTTTACTTGTTATCACAACTAATCGCTCTCTCTCTCTCTCTCTCTCGGATCTGCCCGGTTCTTCCCTCGGCCGGCGGCGAAGTTGTGTGGTGTGTGTGTGTTTTGGAGTGTGTTAGAAAAGTGATAGAATGAAAGATATTTTTGGGTTTAGGGGGTATTTATATCCCTTAAATCCCATGGACCTAAGGCCCATTCTCATTTAACCCATCTCAATTATTCCAAGTCCATGATCCGCTCCTTACTCGATATTAAATAATTAATAACGCGAAATCACTAAACATAACTCTCTTTATTCAACATTATAAATTTTAGGATGTTACAAGTCTTCCCTCCTTAAAGAGGTTTCGTCCCCGAAACCTAACTATTACATAAACAAACTAGGGTAAAACTTGCGCATCTCATCCTCGGCTTCCCAAGTATCATCTGATCCCTTGCGGTGTTTCCATATCACTTTTACCAGATGTATAATCTTGTGACGAAGCTGCTTCTCCTTGCGATCAACGATCTCTATCGGTTGCTCGATGTAGTTCAATTGTTCATCAACCTCAATGTCCATCAACGGCACGTGAGACGTGTCATCAGCTAGACACTTCCTCAAATGAGAAACATGGAAGGTTGAATGAATTCCTTCTAACTCATCGGGTAAATCCAGTTTATAAGCTACTTCACCCACACGATATACAATCTTAAACGGTCCAATGTACCTCGGACTCAATTTCCCCCTCTTTCTAAAACGGATAATTCCCTTCCAAGGCGAGACCTTAAGCATCACATTGTCGCCAACGTTAAACTCAATTGGTCGTCGCCGCTTATCTGCATAAGACTTTTGTCTGTCTTGAGCGGCTTTCATTCTTGCTTTGATCTGATCGAACTTTGAAGACGTTTCTTGAACCACTTCAAGGCTTCCCATTTCTTTCTGACCAATCTCACCCCAACACACCGGGGTTCTACATCGTCTACCATAAAGCATCTCAAACGGTGGCATACCAATACTTGAATGGTAACTGTTGTTATAGGAGAACTCTGCCAGGTGTAGATGATCATCCCAACTTCCACCAAAATCTAAAACACAAGCACGTAGCATGTCCTCAAGGGTTTGGATCGTCCTTTCAGATTGTCCATCAGTTTGAGGATGATACGCCGTACCGATGTTCAACCTCGTCCCCATAGCTTCATGGAATTTCTTCCAGAACCTCGAAGTAAACCGTGTATCTCTATCAGACACGATCGATAACGGTACTCCATGCTTGGTTACAACTTCTTTGATGAACAAGCTTGCTAACGTTTCTGACGAGATGGCCTCTTGTATGGGCAGAAAGTGAGCACTCTTGGTCAAGCGATCCACAATCACCCAGATAGTATCATGTTGCTTAGCTGTACGAGGTAGCTTAGTTATGAAATCCATGGTGACGTGTTCCCATTTCCACTCAGGTATCTCTAGCGGTTGCATCTTCCCATAAGGCTTTTGGTGCTCGGCTTTGACTTGTAAGCAAGTTAAGCACTTGCTAACATAATCCACTACATCATTCTTCATTCCTGGCCACCAGTAATCTCTTTTCAAGTCTTGGTACATCTTTGTAGCTCCAGGATGGATTGAGTACCTTGACTTATGAGCTTCATCTAAGATTCGACTTCTAAGATCACCATGGCGTGGGATCCACATACGGTCGAACCTAGTTTTAACTCCATGAGTGTTTTCCATCAACTCGTCTTGCTGGCCATAAATCCATTCTTTCTTTACCAACCCTTCATCTACTAACACTTCTGACTGCACTTTGATGATTTCTTCAAAAAGACTTGGGTTCATGATCAACTTGTAGGACTTCACTGTTGCAAGGACTTCCTCATTCTTACGACTTAACGCATCAGCGACCACGTTAGCTTTACCGGGGTAATACTTAATCTCACAGTCGTAATCCTTTATCAATTCTAACCATCTTCTCTGCCTCATGTTCAATTATTTCTGCTCGAAGAAGTACTTTAAACTCTTATGATCTGTATAGATAGTACACTTAGTACCGTACCGATAATGCCTCCATATCTTAAGAGCATGCACTACAGCTGCTAACTCCAAATCATGCGTCGGATAAGTACTCTCATGGACCTTCAACTGTCTAGACGCGTAAGCTATCACCTTCCCTCGTTGCATCAACACGCAACCTAACCCTTGATGCGAGGCATCAGCACAAACAACGAAATCCTCGTCACCATCGGGTAGAGCAAGGATTGGAGCTTGCGTGAGTCTCTTCTTTAATTCTTCAAAGGCTTCTTCTTGAAACTTTCCCCAACTGAATACTATCGACTTTCGGGTCATACCGGTCAGCGGTGTAGCTATCTTGGAGAAACCTTCGATTAATCTCCTATAGTAGCCAGCTAACCCTAGGAAGCTTCGTATATCAGTCGGATTCTGCGGAGTCTTCCAATTCATTATCGCTTCAATCTTAGCTGGGTCCACGGTAATCCCCTCCGGATTAACCACATGACCTAAAAATTGCACTTCTCTTAACCAGAACGCGCACTTCTAAAACTTGGCGTACAACTTCTCTTTCTTCAGAACTTCCAATACCTCTCTCAGATGCTCGGCATGGTCAGACTCACTCTTTGAATAAATCAATATATCATCGATGAAGACGATAACCGACTTATCCAACATCGGTCGACACACCCTATTCATCATGTCCATAAATGCTGCAGGAGCATTGGTTAGACCGAATGACATTACGAGGAACTCGTAGTGTCCATACCGCGTTCGGAACGCTGTCTTAGGGATGTCTGCCTCTTTCACCTTCAGCTGATGGTAGCCTGATCTGAGATCTATTCGTGAGAACCAACTTGAACCTTGCAGTTGGTCAAACAGATCATCAATCCTTGGCAACGGATATCTATTCTTTACCGTAAGCTTATTCAACTCACGATAGTCTATGCACATCCTCATACTTCCATCCTTCTTTTTCACGAACAATACTGGTGCGCCCCACGGGGAAACACTCGGTCTTATGAAACCTTTGTCGAGGAGTTCTTACAGTTGGGACATCAATTCTTTCATCTCGGACGGTGCTAGACGGTAAGGCGCTTTTGCGACAGGTTGGGCTCCTGGTATTAAATCTATCTGAAATTCTATCTCTCGCTCCGGTGGCAACCCCGGAAGATCCTCAGGGAATACTTCTGGGTAGTCGCGCACAATAGGAACATCTTTCATTTCTTTCGTCTCGGCCGTAACGTTGACGACATACGCCAGGTAGGCAGAACACCCTCGCCTTAGCAAACCCTCGGCTTTTATCATCGAAATGACATTAAGCCCAGAACTTTCCTTATCACCGTAAACTGTCACCGCACTACCATCCAATGACTTTAACCTTATCATCCTACTCTTACACACTATCTGAGCCTCAAACTCAGACAACCAATCCATACCCAAAACCACATCGAACCCTCCCAAGGTCATAACGTACAAGGTAACCGGGAACTCATGTCCTTCCAATTCTACCTTACAGTTCTTAACCATCTTTGTTATTTTAACCGAAGTGACACTAGCGGTTTCTACTACAAAAGTTTCAGACACTCGGCAGCCTTTCATTTTAGCGAGTTTACTAAATGTCGTAGCTACAAAACTTCTATTTGCACCAGAATCAAATAATACGGCAGCAGAAATGCCGTTTACTAAGAACGTACCGGTCACAACATCAGGAATCTGTCTAGCTTGCTCTTGGGTCAACATGTAGGCTCTAGTTCTTGGCCTAGCTTGATCGGCATCCTTCCTTCTACTACCTCCAGCTTCACTCTCGGTACACTCCCTAGCAAAATGACCTGTCTTACCACACTTGTAACAGGCTGACTTCGCACCGCACTCATTAGCATAAAGTCCTACCTTTCCGCACTTATAACAGACATTCCCCAAATCTACATTCTCCGGCATGAATTTTTCCACACTTATGACATGTATCCGAACCCTTTCCCCACCTACACTCACCACTGTGTGCCTTGCCACAGGTCTTGCACGACCTGTTCTCCCAAACTCTCGGCTGCTTGTTCTTAGGGTTCCACATCTGGGTACCGGGTCGTTTAGCAGGAGCGACCCATTTCTTTTCTTTCTTCTCGTCTCCCACCACCACATCATCCGCAGCCAAGTCTGCATAGACCATTTCTGCGAGTTCGACAGCAGAATCGAAAGTAGCAGGTTTACTTGTCCTGACTAACATGCGGACTCTCTGTGGTAATCCCATCACGTAAAACTTGATCCTTTTAGCCTCAGTGTTGACCATATCGGGCACCAACCTAGACATTCGATTGAACTCGGTGGTGTACTCACGATGTGTCATTGTCCCAGCTTTCAAGTTTAGGAACTTCATCTCCGCCCTTTCAACCTCGGCGTCAGCACAGAACTTCATCATCACTAACTCCTTCAGATCGTCCCACTTCATCTCCTTGATCTCTTCACGGGTCTTCCTCTGCTCCACACTCTCCCACCAATACATAGCCTCATCCTCGAATGATTGAGTAGCATAACCTACCGCTTGATCGGGACGGCACTCGATAATGCGGATAACCTTATCCATGGCGGTTATCCACTGAAGAGTAGCGATTGCGTCTCCTAAACCAGTCAGCTTAGGCGGGTCACAACCTTTGAAGGACTTATAGTTGCAACCGCCTCGGCCCCTCTTCCTATCATCATCTTTCACAGACCTTACCTCACTTGAGTCACCCCTTTCCCTCTCGTCATCCTTTCTACCATTACCACCTGCCCCTTCAACAGTTCTTTCACGGCTTCCAGCAGACCTTCCCGGGGTAATATTCTTCACAGCAGTGGCCACAGCTTGAACAATAGCTGCTTGAATGGCGGGATCCAGTTGAACTCCTTCATTGTTTTCCGGGTTTCTTCCCGTTGTGCTTCCTTCAACTTCGGTGTTGGAAGCTGTCTCAACCGAAGGTTGCTGGACACGACGGGGCCTGCCGCGTCGTCCAGTGCGACCTCCAGCTCCAACAATGTCTCCAGCTCCAGCCATTGTATTTTAAGGGAAAACACAAACATCATCACTCAAGGAACTATTTAGTACAAGGATAGCAAAGCTAACAGGTAATAACAGTGGCCAGTTGTGATTAGCTGATCACGTTACTTTCCGTGTCCTATACACTTCCCTTTATGAGTCTATTTGTGCTGGTTCTACTTAAGCAATTAGTCAAATCAAACAATCAATTATTCCTACCCCTGTCGTTCACATATCTTTTCTTTCTCATTCACATATATCATTTAATCATGCACTTTACCTTTAATGATCTTGCTTGAGCGACACATGGCATTCTTGAACTGGCATCTCCTTTCATTTCTTACTTATATCCCATACTCTGTTCGAGTCTAAGTATGTAGGATGCTTAAATCTCTCCAACTTTGCTCTGATACCAACTTGTAAGGCCCCGTTACCGGTAGCCCTAGTTTCGTGTTGGATTTACTCATAAACACAGTTCTAAATATCAGAGTTAATTAAAACATTTACGCGGAATATAAAACTTTCATAAAACATTACATAATTCATAACTTGTCTCAAAACATCCTTTGTCTTTCAACATTAAAGCATTAAAATTAAAACATCATAAGTCTTCAGATGCCAGACTCTTGTTCAATGCCACGTGTCTCCTCAAGCAAGCCGCCTCATCCTACTCACCTGCGTGCATACTAAAAGTCAGCTACGCTGAGTGAGTTCTAGTTAATCATACACTATACAATACACATAAACTTATATTCTTTCATTCATACTTTCATACTTTCATACTTTCATTCTTTCATACTTTCATTCTTTCTTTTGTATTAACTTACCTTCATATCTTACGTTATAAAGAGCATTACGCCCTAAATTCGTCGAGTATTATTAGGGCTCGGTACCCTCCTTCCTCGAGTATTATTAGGGCTAGGTACCCTCCTTCCTCGAGTATTATTAGGGCTCGGTACCCTCTTTCCACGAGTATTATTAGGGCTCGGTTTCCCTCTTTCCACGAGTATTATTAGGGCTCGGTTTCCCTCTTTCCTCGAATATTAGTAGGGTTCGGTTCCCTAGTTCTCGAATATTAGTAGGGTTCGATTCCCTCTTCGTTACCATACAACCATACATCATACCTCGAGTATTATTAGGGCTCGGTACCCTTTTCATAACCATACAACCATGCAACCGTCATTTCCTTCTTTTATTAACTTTATCACGTTCATACACATAAGCATACATATCATACTTACCTTACACATAGCGTTACAATCTGACAGTACGTGCAATATCCGAAGATCGTTCACGTACCATCAAGCAATCATTCATACATATCATATCATTCACATAAGGCATACACTTACCTCTTAGGATAAGCGTATTAACAAACATATCAAGTACGCACACAGCCCCGAAAACATAACACATAAATGGGGCTAGAAACTCACCTGAACACGGTTACGTTCACCGTTAATCGTAATCCCTTTCTTCAGTTGTGCACGGCTGAATGTATAACAAGTATACGTATCAATTAACTATCACTTCTCATAATGTATTTCTATCTTTATATGACCCACAACGAACGGGGGTCCGGGGGCAGCGCCCCTGGCAGCGGGGTCTAGGGGCGGCAGTCCCTAGCAGGGTCCAAGGGGCAGAGCCCCTGGCTGGGCTCGAGCTGCCAGGTCAGCTTGGAAAAATTTTATTTCCATTAACTGTCTTAACACATTTTTCATTAGATTTTTAATTTATTTTCTAAACGAACTTGACTTTAAGCGAAGTTAAACCTTAGGCGAACTTAGCTTTAGGCGAAGTTATCAGGCGAACTTGGCTTTAGGCGAAGTTAAACCTCAGGCGAACTTAGCTCTAGGCGAATTTATCAGGCGAACTTGGCTTTAGGCGAAGTTACCAGTTAGGCGAACTTGGCTTTAGGCGAAGTTAAACCTCAGGCGAACTTAGCTCTAGGCGAAGTTATCAATTAGGCGAACTTGGCCTCAGGCGAAGTTATCGCTTTGAAGGCGAAGTTATCGCTTTGAAGGCGAAGTTGCCCAGTTGCAGGCGAAGTTGCCCAGATCAGCCACGGCTTTGATTTCTGTCCAGCATTTTGGGCGATTTTAACACCCTTGTTATGGTTCGACATCACCCACTACGTTTCCCAACCATTTTCGGCCGTATATACGCTATAAAGCTCGGATCTTTAAACTTCAAAGATCAAGAATCATACCTTTTTGAGCTTGTTTGGATCTCGTTACTTGTTATCACAACTAATCGCTCTCTCTCTCTCTCGGATCTGCCTGGTTCTTCCCTCGGCCGGCGGCGAAGTTGTGTGGTGTGTGTGTGTTTTGGAGTGTGTTAGAAAAGTGATAGAATGAAAGATATTTTTGGGTTTAGGGGGTATTTATATCCCTTAAATCCCATGGACCTAAGGCCCATTCTCATTTAACCCATCTCAATTATTCCAAGTCCATGATCCGCTCCTTACTCGATATTAAATAATTAATAACGCGAAATCACTAAACATAACTCTCTTTATTCAACATTATAAATTTTAGGATGTTACACGTGTGTTGCCTTCTGCATGATCTCTGTTTATTTCTTTGCGTTTCTTTTTGTTAGGTCGTCTAGAACTTGACTCTGAATCAGCATGCCTCTTCTTGATTTCTTCATACATATTTTCGTATTCATCATCCATCAATAACTCGAGTTGCTTATTCCACAAGCTCATGAAGTGGGCATCAGAATTTGTGGGAACCTCTGGCATTTCTTCATCACTCAAACTCATTTTGAATAAATATTGGCAAGATTGAGGAAAAAAAGTTGTGAGGAAATTGAAGATTAATGGATGTATATATGGTGGAAAACTAGCCGTTTGAAAATGAGCCGTTAAAAAACTAGCCATTTGAAAACTAGCCGTTAAAAAACTAGCAGTTTGAAAACTAATCGTTTGAAAACTAGTTGTTACAAAGTGCTCTGCAAAGTGCTCTCTCTAAAGTGCTATCTATAAATAGATGATGAATTCCCAGCCAGCCTTTCATTAACTCATTTTTTCACACTAAAAATGGATGATAAAATCCCATTTCAGCATTTGTTAAACACTTCATCCAATGAAGACCAAAATAATACCATGAATCATCTCCCAAATCAAGCCACAAACGTTGGTTTTCAACAATTCAATCAAGTTTTAAACCCTGCATTATGCTTATCCAACTCCATCATCTGGTACCCATCAATCTGGTGGTGAACCAACATCTCCTGCTTTTCAATACCAAATATTTGGTTCAACTCAATCATCTTGTTTGGATGACAACCCAACCCCCACACTTGATAAAAAAAGAAAGTGGCATTTTCCAAAGCTATCAAAACCAAAACCAAAATTATTCATTGGGACGCTAATGATGAGGTACTATTAGCTTGTGCTCATGTTCACATTTCTGTGGATTCGATCACGGGTAATAATCAGAAGGTTGATGATTTTTGGAAACGCATCCATGCATACTGGATTAAAGAAGCATTGGTTCCAAGGGAACAAAGTACTATAAAATCACACTGGCATCAGATGGCGAAGCCAGTACACCGTTATTTAGAGTTATATAACAACCTCAAAGACCAATATCATAGTGGTTGGTCTGATGATCAAATCCGTAATGCAGCCAAGAAAAAGTATTTTCAATCTGAGAAAGCTAAATTTCCTTATGAGCATGTATGGGAGGTGGTTAGGTTCTAACCAAAATGGAATATGCCCACACCATTGCATAAAGAGGACAAAGACGTCGGCTTCCGGCGAGTACAGTACAACAACTTCAGATGGCCACACAACACCTTTCGACCTCAATGCCGAAAGCAGTCCAATAACTATTGAAGAGTATGGCGTCAGCCTAGAAGACGACCCTGAACATTACCAGGAGCCGACTTGTCCTGTTGGTACCTAGAAAGCTAAGGCGTTGGCAAAGGCTACAAAGAGAAAAGAAAATTCAAACGAGACCGAAGAATATCTCGAGGAGATGTTTCGTTTGAAAGCGACGATGTTAAAACATCAGCAAAAAATGGATGACTTTATATATAATCAAGATATGAACATACTTTTTGTTGATCGCTCGCATATGGACGAGAAGAGACTAGCGATTCACAAGAAAGTATGTGACAAAATAATGGCGAAACACGGGTTGGATGACGTTGATTTGGATAAGTAGGACTTCTTGTAACTTTTTTTTCCTACGACTTCTAACGTTTTTTTCTATGACTCTTTGTAATCTCTAGGACTTCTTGTAACCTTTTTCTAGGACTTCTTGTAATGTTTTATTTATTCGAATTAAGCGTTGTAAAATAAATAATAAAATCGTTAAAAAAATAAACCGTTAAACTTGTCGTTACGTAAAAAACAGACAAACAAAAAAATACATAATTTTTAAACAAGTATAAAAAATATGTATATAAGTATAATATTTTTGTAAATTTTATAAATATAAATATGTGTAACACACACACACACACACACACATATATATATATATATATATATGGGGCGAAGGATGTAGGGACCCACAAATGATGGTTTTGGTGGTTTGAAAAACCAAACTTGAAAAGTTATTTTTAGTTTAAATCAAGTCCTACATTGGTTTCTTTGTTTTTATGTTGGTTTGAACCACCTATAAACCATCCGATGGAGATGGTGTAAGAACAAAATATAAATCTGTATTTGGAACTTGATATTGGTAGTACCTAACTGCTTTCATATCGTTACCTAGTTGTTGCAATATTCCATCTAGTTCGTGAACAGAGAACTTGTCTATATCGAGCAGATCAACAAAATCTATTAAAGGCCTTTCATAGAAACGACTGGGGAATTTTGAAAATTTGCCACCATAATGCAACTTAACATAAAAAAGATGAGGGAACCAACTGCATTTGAAACAATATTAACAATCAATCAATCGATTGTAAAAAGATTGAAACTATTTTTGTGAGTGTCCTATATAATCGATTGATGTTACTTACCGTATAATGCACCTATCTTTTCTTGTGAGTGTCCTTCTCTGATGTAGAATCGAGGAGGAAATTCTTCGTAGTCATCCATGGCTTCAAATCAAACGTTATCGTCATGAATAAATTGGGGATTAGGGTTTCTAAATTATAAAGGGTGTTAAATTATTTTAAGTGTGTTGAAGTTTAAAAGATGAGTAGCAGGAGGAAAGAGAAGGGGTAGGGGAAAATACGATTATGCCCATCACGTTTTATGCACATGGGGCTAGTTAGCGGGAAGAGTTAACGAGTGTTAGATTAAAGGACAAAAACCATGGCAAACATGCAAATAAAGGACAAAGAATAAAACTATTTTTTGTAAAAGACCCATTCCATAATTTATGTAATTTAAAAGGACAAAATTTGTAATTTTTTCTTCTTTTAATATACATGATTACGCTATTACAAAACTTACATTATTGACCCAATGCTAGTCTAAGCCCAGCCCAACTACCTCATTCCCTTATCGTTCAAAAGTCGAAAACCCTAACTCATGTATTGCCACCTCTCGACCTTTCATTAGCGTATAAATACAAGTCACCACCTGACCAAAAGTCGAAAACCCTAATTCACGCCTCCAACCTCTTATTACGGCACTTCGGCCCTAACTGCGTTTTTGGTAAGTAAAAAAGTTATAATTCTTCTATTTTTTCAGCTTCAACCTTGGTCGGAGAAAATTATGTTTTTCAGATCTTTCTTTGGCTTTAATGTGAATTTAGATTTGTCGGTTACATTCAACTTCTCGATTCAGATTTTTATTAAAAACTAAGAAAGAAATCAAATCCGAATAAACCGATCCAAAATAACCAAATGCTCATGATTTGTGATTCATAATAATAATTAATAATTTAAACTAATGATGGTGTAAAAAATAAAAGAAAATATCTGGTATGAAATTAATTTGGACGTATTCGCCATGTCAGACAGAGAGAGAAATGAATACACCCCAGGCTCATTTTAGCATCCTGCTGTCTGTGTAGTATTACACATACACTGATATACATATGGTATCGTCGTTTCCGTTTTTGGTCTAAAACACACCCTTTTCCCCTGTTTTTAGAAAACCCCAAACCCTCTTCTGCTTCATTTTCATTCACATTCACACTTCATTGAAGCAGGTAATAATAATATCATCTTCACACATTCATTGATTCATATCTGCATCATTTCACTTTATTAGTAAGTAGTTGTTAATGCTGATTTATTTTACGATCATACGTTCCGATTGCGTCTATTTCTACCTAGGGTTTCTAAATGTTTTTACCTTTTAACTTATAAAACTCATCATTCGCAGATCGATATCAGTGTTCATCACTTGTTGTTTGTTACTTTGTCTAAATTTATCAAAATGTTTGTTCATCGCAGTAGGATACTTAATAGTGTTAACTTGTTCTTATGATCATGTCTGTTCCTTAGATATTGTTTCAAAATTACAAGTCGAAACCAGTGTTTACTTGTTGTATCAACTTCTGAATAATATTATTATTATTGTTTTTTTTAGATTTGGAGATGGATGGTAAACGTCAACTTCTAACGCCTCAAAAACGACCAAATGAGGAGGATTCAGGCACATGGCAGTTTAACAAGAGGACGCCGGGTTCCGGTGGTCAGGGAGTTTACAAGCTGAAAATTCTCTTGCCGAATGGAATGACTGTACTGGTGAAGATACCCCAAGGAACTGAGTTCATTACTGTTAGGGAGCTGCCAACAGAGTGAAACAGCAATGCAATAGAGCAGAAAAAACATCAAACCCTAAGAAGAATGTTAGACGGGATGCGGATTTGTGTTTTATTGATGATTATGATCGTGTTTTCAAAAGTAGCATTAAGTTAGTAAGATTAGAGATGAACAAAGTCTACACTCTCAGACTAGATGTGAGTACCTGTTATCAGTTTTTCATTTTAAGTTTTGCATCTTTGGTTTGTTTCTAATTTGTTTGTGTAATAATGATTTTGTAACAGGACGGGTCTCAACCCTCAACTATCTATGAGGTTTGTTTGGGCTGATCATGTTTTCTTTTTAATAAGAATGTATTGAACTCTTAATAGTTTTTTCTTCTCTTTGTAGAATATGTGGGATTTAACTCCTGATACAGAGTTGCTGATGGAGTTGCCTGAAGAGTATACATTTGAAACTGCATTGGCCGACTTAATAGTAAGAGATGATGTGTTTATTAAATTCTGTTTCAAATTCATATTTAAGGTTCATAATGCCATACTCTTTACATCAGGACAATTCTTTACAAGCCGTGTGGACAAATGATGAAGGAGATGATAGGTTAATAAGGTAAAAGGGTCAACATAAGGATTGGACTTTGTTGGTTTTAGTTTCTGGGATTTTGGTTTCTACTGATTCTTACTACTTTCACCGTTTTGTTTTTCAGTGTCGAAGTTTCAAATGAGAAAATATCTATTTTTGACACAGGCTCGGGCATGGACTCTACTTCCATGGAGAAGTGGTAAGATACTATTTCTCAGATGTTGCATTTATTTGTTTTGTATTTTCATGATTATGTTTTTATTATATATCTTTTTTTTTTTGGTTTGTAGGGGTAAGATGGGAGCTTCCCTTCACAGGTCATACAGAACACAAGCCATTGGTGGCAAGCCTCCATATTTAAGGGTAAATGATATGGAAACAGCATACTTAATTTGTCATCTTTAACTATTACCCCATTCATGATTATTTATTTTAAACCTTCTGGTGGTCTGTACAGCCCTGCTTGCGGTGCGCACATATAATGTATATATGTGTGAACCCTTGGGTGGGCAAAAGTAAAATTGCACTAATTTTGACGTTATTTTACTAATCACGTGAAAAAAACGTTAAAAGTGGAAGGTTAATCAGGCATCATGTGGTGGCGTTGATAGCCGAAAGACAAGGGCACATGCACCAATCAGCCGGTGTCCCGATGATTGAGTGTTATGTGTCTTATGTCCAAGGCTTGATTCAAAACTACTATCGAGCCGGGGGTCTCACCGGAAGCAGCCTCTCTATCCCTATGGGATAGAGGTAAGGCTGTCTACATCTTACCCTCCTCAGACCCTACCATAGCATTGCTATTGGTGGGATATACTGAGTACGATGATGATGATGATGATGATGATGGTGGTCTGTACAGCCTGCCTTTGGCATGTTTGGATATGGTGGCTTTATTGCATCAATGCATTTAGGAAGGTATGTCTATTAAAATGATTAAGTTCTTTGTATGGCAGGCTTTTCTTCTATTGGCTGTGATCATTTATTTTCGTTGTTTATCTTACTGTAGGCGCACAGAAGTTTCCTCCAAAACAAAAACCAGTAAAAAAGTTTATATGCTATGTCTTGAGAGAGATGCTCTTGTCAGTGGTTCTGTTTCTGGTTCAAAAGGATCCTGGAGGGTAATTGTGTTGATCTCTGTTACATGTTTTCTTCTTTCTTATCTACTTTATTTAATCCTAGTTTATCTTCTATTCACTGTTTTTTCTTGCATTTTAGACTTATGGTGGTCTTCGAAACCCCACAAAAGAACTTAAATTATCTCCCGGGGGAAGTTTCACTAAGGTAACAGTTGTTTTATTGTTAAGAGGCTTGGATTTGATCTGACATTAAACTTTTGTGGAAACGTTTGAACAGGTTGAGATTTTCGAACCAAAGATGAGAAGCACCAACATAAGGCGGCTTAAATGCAAATTAAAGGATATTTATTTCCCCTATATTCAGGTTTGCTGGGTTATACATAGTGCAAGGATGATATAATTTGTAAATTTGAATTGTAAAGATGAATTAATTTTAGTTCTATGTTTATAACTATATGATGAAAAACATAAGGATTCAATATTGTAACTTAGCTTGTTCCTGTTAACAGTGTGATGACTTGTCCAAGAAGGGGAAAACTTCTACGCCAATTGAATTTGAGGTTTGCGCTTTATTCTTTTTGAAAAGCTTTTGCTGCTTGTACTTTTAACATAGTTGATGCGTTTTTGAAAAGTGTTAGTCTTTAATGCTAAAACATTTGCATGCATGATGGACACTTTAAGGTTAATGGAGTTGATCTAGCTGAAATTCCGGGTGGGGAGGTAGCAATTACAAATCTATCTTCATGCAATGGCCCAGAATTCGTGCTACAAGTTCGTTTTAAATTGAAGCATGACAATGCTACTATGACAAGTAGTCAAGGTTTGATTCAATTTTGCATGATCAAATTTGTCAACCCATAAATTTAACCATGAATTTCATCCTTCCATTTTTCCAGGAACAAGACCATCTGACGAGGCAAATGCACGCCTTAGGTGTGTGTATCTTCCAGTTAAAGAGGTATGTATATGCACATCCAATCTACATGATACAAGTTCCCAGGAACTAGATCTCTGTTATATCTTCCTTTTTTATGTAACTGGGTAAAGAAAGCATTGAGAGGGTTTTGGATGCTTTGAAAGAAGATGGATATGATTACACTGAAGAATTCGGAAGTTTTAGGCATGTTTCTTGTAGACGGCTAGGTCGTCTACTACCAGATGCTCATTGGGTGAGTATATATAAACACTTGCATATGCGACAGTTTGATTCATTTACCAATTACATTCACCAAAACATAGATTCTGAAACTCATGTATTAATTTTGTGCAATAAATCTCTCCTTGAATCAGGCATGGCTTCCATTCATGGATTTCAGACACAGAAGCATGAACAGATCACAAGTTTTCTTAAAGAGAAGCTCCATGAGAGTTAAATGTTTTATTGGTATGACCAACCATCTTTTTCAAATTATTTACTTCTTTGTACTATTGATTATATAGTTGAGTGCATATATTTGTGATTTAGAGACGGATGCTGGTTTCAGCCCAACACCCTCGAAGGTATGTGTTCGTCTTCCATTGACCATGTCATCATGCATTCCACCTATTTATCTGCTGCTGATTGCTGTTGATGTTTGTTTGTTTCTTTTTCTAGACTGATTTTGCACATCAAAACCCTTTTACTACTGCACTTAGGAACTTGGGCAGCAAACAATCATTGGAGAAAGATTCAGGTAATTGTTTGTTTCTGAAAGTGTAATATGTAGTCTATATTAAATGGAATGACCTTACAGATATGTATTCATTAACAGATGTTTACGTTGACATTAGAAGAGACGGAAAATCATTGAACCTGACACAACTGGATAAGCAGTACCAAATGTGGCTTAAGGATATGCATGACAGGCATGATGAAGAAGGCGAGTATGGAATTGATGAACCTGTTCTTATAGTAAACCCTTCAGATAAAAAGGCTCTTCAAATATCCAATAATGGTGAGAATTCAAGTTTTGGCTTCACATGCATTTATTTCATTATACTTAATTTTCATTTTGCTTGCAGTTGTGAGAGTTCATAAAGCTTTTAGGCGGAAAGAAAAAATATGGAAATCAGGGCAGAAAATCAAGATTCTGAAGGGAGCATGTGGTGGATTCCACCAACAGAATGTCTATGCTACATTAGAATACAGCCTCTTTGAAGGGTGTCAAGGGGATGCTGCTGGTGAGTGCTAAAACATTCTAATAATTCCTCAAAACATGTCTTTTTTTATTTAATCAGCTACCTTTTACTTGTTATATGACCATATAAGACTGTATTCCAATTTGCTTTTATTTTATTTAAATTTTTATTAATTGGACTGACTTTCGTATTTTTCCTCATGCAGGGGATGGATGGATGATATGCAGGTGAACAACCTAAAACTCTATCTTCATCTACATTTTGCTCTTTACTTTAAGCATCTCTAATCTCACAATTCAAAATTTATGTTATTCTGGAAGGACTATTGACATCCCAGAAAAAGATGGCTGTCTCCTAGAATCTGTGGAGGAAAATCCAAAATTTGAATTACAAAAATCTGTATCAATACCAATGAGCGTCATTGATTCTGGAAAGGTTAGGAATTTTGTAATTATCAAGAGACAAATATGATTCCTTATTATTAAACAAAAAAATATTTTTTAGTGTTTAGCGGTTGATGATTCTGAATGGAATAAACAAATGGAGAAGCAATACCATAAATTTCCTTCAACAATTGAGATATTAACTTCAAGGAATGTCGTGAGTTGGGACTGGAATCGGTTAGTTCATCCAATCAATTGGCCTTTATGTTATTCTGCATGTCATTAAATTTTATCTCTCTTTTACAATTTACTTATATTTATTTTTGCAGTCATTACCCGATGAATCTGAAACTTATGCAACTGACGTATCACCCGCTGAAATTGTTGCTGTGATTCGTCCTGGTATTTACAAATCTGGGACACCTTCCAAACATCTAGATCAGAAATATGTGATGAAAGACAACTTTGAGATGTCACTAGTGATTACATATTCTGCAATCAAGAAACCTCAGGACGAAACCAATATTTATTCTGGACGTGTAGTCGCCTCAACATTAAGAGACTTGCAAGGTTTATATGCTTTCAAACCAAAATGCAAGTCACATCCTCTGTTTCAGAAAGCCGGCATTTATACATTCACTTTTTCCATTGTGAGTAACACTGTGTTCCTGATTATCAACATTTATATGGTATCATCTATTCACTTTGCTAAACAAATATCCTTTATTTTTATCACCAGAGAGATTCAAGTTGTGAAAAATGTGTGGTGAAGGTCCAAGTGAAACCTTCACGTGAGGTCCATAGATGGGTGCTTGCCAAGAACTCTCAATATAATTTAACGTAAGACACCTATCAAGCTAATGTGTTTATTTGTATTACGTGTATATTTATTTACATGTTGATTGTTGACCAGGGTGGGTTGTCCATGTAAGCCCGTTTCTGTATCTATGTTTGATCAATATGATAATCAAATTCCGTTCTTGGAACTTCCGGACGTGTCGATCAAGATCAACTGACAGGACGCTGCTAGGGTTATCCTTAATGATTGGAGCCCATCTATATCTATAGATAAGTTAGGCCTAGTGATAGAGGTATGGTTTTATCGACATTTGTTTGATATATTAACAAGAAGGTATCTTGATAATTAACTTTTTGGTTTTTGTAGGATTTGGTTATTAAGAGCTCTAGTTTGGACAGCATTCGACCAAGTTATGATGCCAACATGGTTTTAACTCTGCCTGACTCGCACTTATTAGATATCCCCGTCAAAGGTGTGCATATTTCTGCTCTTAATCAATTTACATAATTATAAATTTGTTGACTTTCTTGTTGGTACCTTTTGGACTTCAAGTTTTGGCTTATTTCTGTTTAATACAATATTGCCCTAGTTCTTCCTGGACGTTTACAAAGGTTCACAGTTCAACCAGAAAACTTTGTGAAGCAATTGATTCCAGGCATTGTAATTAAAGATCTGAATCTGGAGGTACATGCACCATTTTCGTTTCATATATCTTTGTGTTATAAATTTTAAAAGTAAAAGAAATGATCTGACATTAATTTTTATGTATCTGCTGATGGAAATTTGAATATGCTATTACAGTTATTTGATGCACATGGAAATCATGTACAAGAGAACACTATGGTGGAGTTGCGTGTGGATGGCTTTCGTTGGTTGAAGCGTTCTTCTGGTAAGAAGGTAGATGCTTGTGGATGCATTGATCTTGGTGGCTTTTTGAAGGTTTCTGAAGGCTATTCTGGAAAAAAGTGGTATTATACAATAAATGCCTATCCTTTTATAATGCTCTTTTTCTTATATTAAATTATCATGGTTCTCATTAGAAAAAGGCAACTTTCATACACAGTATCACTGGCTGTTTGTTCAAATGAAGAAACACCTATTAGAAAGGACTGGCAAATTGAGAAAAGGCAGTTGAGGATTTCATCAGAGGTCTAAATCTTCTAACCTAACAGTAAGAAATACATTTATATCAAACTTATGGTAGTTATGTTTTTAACTGTAGATACCCGAAAGATGTTTTGCTGGTTCCCAACTTGAACACCTGGTGTTTGAAGTTGTAAATTCCAAGGGTGAAATGGATGTAAACTTTCATGATGAAGATGGAATTGGACAATCACATACTCTTGTGATTAAATCACATTGTATGGAGATTGATGAATCTGTCAAATATGCGTTTCGTGAAGGCCGGTGTATAGTTCGTGCAGTTCCCCTTCCTTCAGAGGAAGGGGAGTTTACTTTTGTGGCTGTTCATTCTCATTGCCCTGACTTACAGTTGACCCTTAAGGTTGAATTCTTCTCTCTCCAAGTTAGTCATCTGATTAACTTTTGTTGGGTTGATGTTCTCATTTTTAATTTTCCGAGTTTTTCTTCATATAGTAACAACTCATAGTTACTTATTTACCCATCTTGGTTACCTTGTTTAATGTACTTTTCACGCACAGTTCTGATTGTTGAGAGACTTAGAAGACATCCAATGTTGATTCTAGAAGCCAAAATAACATTAAATGTTCTTTTTTTGATAACTGAAGTACATTAAATGTTACTTATTTAGAAGTAATATACCTTAAATGCTGTTTTCAAGAACTAAAATAAAATTAAGTGTTGGTAACTGTACAACATTAACATGCAATAGTATCCTGAATGATTTACTTTATGCCTCGATTTAATTTGTTAATTTGTTATTTTATCACCATTGCACCAATCTCTTATGGCATGTGATGATATATATTAATATATGTTAAGTGTGTTAGTATATACTGATATGTATTTCCCTTGTTTTGTGTTTTAAAACCAACATGTGCACCTCTCAAGTGATGCCTGATTATTAAAGCATGGACATCTTGTGCTTTTTTAAACACAATGTTCCAACTAAAAATTTCTTAAGACTGTTATTAAATAATCTGATTTTCACAACTTAAAACAAGAGGGATGTATAAAAACTATCTTTTGTAGTGTGCTGGCTGATTATCTGATTGTGAAAACACACATGTGCATCATGCAATTGCTGAATCAGTTTCTTGTTTCTTACGCAGGTTATGATTGAGCTTCCTATGGAGACGGAACCTGTTAATATCAGTCACAACTTAAATGTCCTCTCAGTTGTAGAAACAGAGACACCTCTAGATTACAGGAGTCCCCAATATCATACACCAAAGCCAATGGATACATGTCCTGCTACAGCTAAGCAACACGAAGCTTATATAGATAATTTTTATCAGCTAGAAAAGGTACATATTATATTCTGTTGTCTTTATTAGTAAACCAATGTACATTTACATTTACTCATGCCATTTATCTCTTCATTTTCAGGACCTCTATAATGAGATTCATGAAATTGGATTGAGGATTGGGAAACTTGAACCGGAAATAAAAAAGCTTGAAGAAGCAATTGAGGTCAACCTGTCAGAATGTGAAGGTAAGTGTTTTCCTTATGTTAGGAGTTCAAAATGAAATTATTTGAGTGGTTTTGTAATGTTAATTTCATAATCCAGGTCTCAGGGACCAAATTCTTAGTATTGGGACGCATGTTCCACTGGGGAAAAACAAAATAATAGAACGAGTTGAATCTAAGTCTGACTGTGCTGCTTCTCTAGTGAAGAAACACTAACCGGACCCCGTGCAGATTACGGATAACCTGGGGGTTAGATAGATGTTTCCCACGAGGGGTTAGACCCGGCAAAGACGGTTCTTCTGATAACCTGCAAAACAGACACCGTGAGCTTGTCACTGAGAAGGGGGGGTTCCTCCTTATGACCACCCTCCGGCGTGAGAATCAGACTAGATTACTCTTTAAATATAAATGTATATTAAGAGATTGCTAGAACAGATATCAGGTATAATATGATGAGATATGTTAAGATGGGATGATCATACCATTTGAGGTATTTATAGCCGAAGGTAGGTTTCCAAGGAGGTGTGGCCTGCTGAATAGTATTCCTGTTCTACCAACTGTGACCTACGCACGTGCCCTGCTGTTAGTTGGTGGGTAGGCAGCGGCTGATAGTGACCAGGCCTGCTGTGTACAATTCCTTTTCCACCAACTGCCGGCTATACACGTGGTATGACAGGAGTTGGTGAGTAGGCAGCGGCTAATAGTGACATACAGTACAGGAGCATGCTGCTCGCCATACTGTTGTCAATAAGCTGTCGTACCTTTAGTCAGATCTTTTGCCCATACCTCGTCAGGTACAGTACAGAAGATCTTCCCGTATCGTACGGACTGGCTTATGGGCGGAAGTATTCCCCCTCCCGCCTTTATGCGGGATTGTCCCCGGCTTTGCTCGTTCCTTCAGGTGACACTGAGTGATTGAGAGCTAAGTGCCTCGTGCGTGTAGCCTTGCTGCGCGGGTGGCCTTCCCTGATGGCTTGTATCCGAAGCTGCGGGAACAGGCGGAGTCCTTCACCATTGGGAGGCATTTCCTGCGGGAACAGCTTGCGTACTGCGCGTAAGGACACGTCACGTCTCTGAGCATGGTTGGTCCTGCGGATCCAGTTGGTTTCTGCGCAGACGTCCCTTTTCAAGGTGAGTCTTGCGGGTCCAACTGGGCTCTGCTGGGACCTACCTCTTCATCTAGTCTTGAAACTCTTGAATTCAATGCAAGACCAAGAGCATCACGGTTTAATGGGAAATATTATTGGCATTCACTTTTGAGCTTAGCAGGTCAGGTTGAATCTTGTTAAGTCATTCTGATTATTGAATATTGTATAAACATGATATTAATGTTCTGTCTTTGTCAGGCTATTTGCCGAGTATCTTGGTGATCAAATGCTTGCAGTCGTATGCAAGCATTATGAGGACCTACGTTTACTTGAGGGTTATGACAAGAAGGGGAGGTTGAATCCTGATTTTGCACTTCACATGTTTGCACGAGAACTTGGTCAGTCAATAAATGGCCGATACAATGTTCTTTGCATTGAAGACATAAGGTTCCAAATAACAAAATCCTTTTTATTTTAACAGCATTAAAGATGTATATTTTATTGGTTTGGTCTAAAATTGGCAGGGCATGCGGGGTAGATAAAGATGCTGAGGGAAAGCTTTTGTTTCCTGATCCAACCCTTCCATGTGGATCTAGACCAGCAGGCTTTTTGGGGTATGCTGTGAATTTGGTGAATATAGACGATGATCACTTGGACACCATAACAGATTCTGGTTTTGGCCTTCGGGAGACTTTATTTTATTGTCTTTTTGGGGATACACAAGTTATATGCAACCAGAGATGACATGAAACGTGCAGTCTCATGTATAAAAGATGGTGCTGTTTCGTTAGATGGTGGAATACTAAGAGGCAATGGAGCGGTGTCTCTAGGATGCTTGTAAGTTTCAAATTTGTTTCCCAATGTTTGATCGTTTGCCTAAGTTGATTATGTCAATTATTATATTGATTGATGTTCAGGGAACCCGATATTATATTCCCTGTGGTACCTGCAAGAAATCAACTCCTCTCTGAGAAGGACAAACGAGAGTTGGATCGTTATAGGGACCTGAAGTTGGAACTGAAACAGATGATCGCTAAGCTGTCTAAAAATAGGAAATCCCTCGAATGTGAAAAGGAAAGATTTACAGAGAGATATGATATGTATGTCAAGCACTTCACTTGAAGCATCTGTTAGCTCTGAGATCAGCCATATATCTATCTGTTTGGAGGAAAAGTTAAATCACCTGTTATATAACTCTACTGAGTAGGCATATGGAAAAGTAAAACCTTCTATATAACCAACTCTACTCTTTGTTATGATATGTGAATGAAGCTTTTAGGCATATGGTAAAGTTATCTAGCAATCATTCAGCAAATTGTGTATTTTTGGGTACATACATGGTAGATTAAATCTGTATATATAATGGTACCGTATATGATAATTTCCTGTCGTTTTGTAATATCTTTGCAGTATGCTTAGCATTGTTCAATTCAGTTTTAAATGTTTTGAGTTGGTTTGTGTATCCAAGATCCTGAAATTCATGGAAGAGTTAATTAGGTTCAAAATTTTGAATTCAAATAATATTTATAGTACTGGCAAGTACGAGTGAATATGGGTTTAAAGCAAATCACAGAGTCTAGACGGTTCATTTTCTTTTAAAGAAGATAACAATTTGGCTTAGGTCAAAACAGGTTATGACCAAAATATTGTGTGGTTGAAATTGATCGCTTTAGAGAAATATATCAACATAATTTCACATTTTGAAGCGCGTGACCAGTGCTGGCATAAACTCGCCATCTACATCCCCCCGCCTAGTGTTTTATGTTTATGTAATCTTAGTTTGAGTTTGATATATCTTTGGGTTTCATTGCTTTTTGGACATGTCCATACGAAACTTGGGTAGTTTACTTTAGTAAAGAGTAAACAAGTTGGTCGAATCACTTCCTAAAGCCAGTGGCGGAGCCAAACTATCATCACCGGGATTGGCCGAACCCGGTCTTATAGTGTTGAATTAATGAGCGAACCCACTATCGTTTTAAATATATATATTCGAACCCATTGATTATAAAAAGTTTAGTTAATAAACAAATAAAACATCGTCCATCGACTCGGCAACCGATCAACTTTTTTCTTCGCCGTTCGCCTCAAGGTTTCAACCATTGCCAACAATCAATACATGTTGGTCTATCGTTTGAGAGTGTTTTTCTTCAATGAAGCATGTGAAGTCGGATTCGCATAATCATTTGGGAGACGATTATATATATGATGTTTGTATTTGTTGTATTGAGAATGAGTTCTTTTTCAATGTCACGATTGAAAATATTTTTCAAAACATGAAAACACGTATAGAAAAATTATAAGATGCAATATCTTTATATTTAATGACTTTGTATTTTATTAATGTTAACGATATATTTTTGTTATGATCGTGATATTGCAGTTTATTTATCTAACCAAATGATCAACCCAAACGACCCAAACCATTCGGGCGCGAAAACTTTGACACCGGAAAAAAAATCAAGCATCGAAAATTCCAAACCCATAGGAAAATGTTTCTGGCTCCGCCATTGCCTAAAGCTAGACGCCTTGTGAGATTTTTTTGCCGATGGTCATGTGTAGGGGTGTGTATAATTAGGCTCGGACCGAAAAACCCGATATCCCAGACCGAAAAAGACCGAAACCCGCACCTGCAAAATAACATTTGGTTCTTGATCGGGTCATATTTCCATTCCAATTCGGTTTCGGGTCAGGTATCGAGCCCAAACCAGGGTTACCCGAGTTTTTCAGGTCCGACTCGAATTTGTAAGAATATGTGCATCTATTGGTGTTCCAAGACTCGGCGAGACTTCATACTAAATTCAGAGACGTTATCTATGGTGATTGGTAAGGAATGTGAAGGATAAAAGAAATGGTGAAGAAAAAGATAGCGGTGGTGGTAGTGTATAGGCAGAAAGGAATTAGTTTTTATTGTCTTTTATGGAAACTTTGTTTTACGAGAAATATAAAGTTGATAACATGTTTGCCTTTTGTTTTCATTTTCAATATTACTTTACAACACATGAAGACAAATGCAATAAAAAAACAATAAAGGTAAAAGACAAATGCAGTAAAGTTATTGACATTTGATTATCAAAAATTTTCTCTCATCTTCCTCGTAACCACCATAAATTATCTTCAAAACCTCATTATTTGTTTTTTTTAGTATCTTCAAAATTCATAAAAGATGTGCAGGGACTCAAAAGAGCTTATCGTCATAAGCTTCGAATATACTTTTCAAGACGCCCTCACCAATCTTCGAATATACTTCTCAAGTATCTTGACGTAAGTTGAAGATGATATAGAGTATAGAGCCACTCAAGGATTCATCTCTCCATATTCCAGTAGCAAGATTAAACTCATCGAGTTAGGTCTTTGATGGCCTACCCGAAGCACCGAACTCGACAAACCCGGTACCCGAAATATATATTAAGGTCCGATCATCGGTTCTTATATTATCCTTATTTGCACACCCCTAGTCATGTGACCATCCTCTTCATTGTACTAATCACATCACTTGTATATAATTGCTTTAACAACCGGTACTTTACTTTTAATCTATACTATATATAATATGGGCAAATTAAAACATCCATTTTTAAGTAATTTACAACACTTAAAGCATGAGGTACATGTGTTAGTAAGGGTAAACTTGTCTTTTAAACACAATTTATTCAACTTACAAGTTTGGTCCCTCATCTTTAACCATATTATGTTTTTAATTTAAGTTGTAAACTAACTCCTCACCCATGATTTTTAAACTACTATAGCCTTTTCAAACATTAATATTTTTATAAAAAAAATTACACCATAAAAACGAGCATTTTATTCTCTTTAATTTGGATATGATATTGTTATAATTTTTTTCATTTTAAATAAATTAATATGTTACTTAGGGGTGTTCAGTGTCGGTTTTGATGGTTTTTAAGTTAAACTTGCGAGTCCAACCGTTAATACTGATTTTTTTTGTCGTCCAAAACCAAACTCAGCCATTGTAAGTTGAAACCAAATCCTTACTAATGGCCTGATTCCAGTTTGGTTTCACAGTTTAAACTTTAATAATAAATTTAGTTTAAAATAATTATTAAATTAAATGTAGCGTCAATTTTAACTAAACACCAACATAATATGATACTTGAGAGGATCATAAATAAAAAATGATAATTTTAGCCACACTACAACAAAAGGGGCTTTTTAGTACACACAAAAGCGTCCTAAAATGCTATTTTATAGGAACTTTCATTTAATAGGACCAACGAGAAAAGCGTTTCATGTAAAGGGGTCGTAATAAGTCTCGGAACTCAAAAAGCGTCCTTATATCCCAAATAAGATTATGAAACCAATTTTATGGTCGCATAAAGTATCCATTAACAACCCAAAAAACGTCCCAATAAAAACACATTAGGACACTTTTACAATATTTTAACATGTGCTTACCTACCTTTAATCTTTGATACACATACAAGCGTCCTTAAAAATTAATTTATAAAACCCTTATGGTGTAACATTATAGGTACTTTAGTACCAAGAAAAAAGTCCTGATATCCCAAATAAGATTATGAAACCAATTTTATGGTCGGTAATATATTCAATAACAATCCAAAAAGCGTCCCAACAAAAACATATTAGGACGCTTTTACAATGTTTTAACATGTGCTTACCTAATCACTAGTACATAAAAAAGTGAGCAAATATGACGTTTTTCAATCAAATATGGCGGCAAATCAAAAGCCTTAAAAGACAAATAAAAACATAGCTAGAACAGAAAACGTTAGCAAAATAAACAAAATATCTAAACAATGAACCATTTTAAAAATAGTTAGAACAGCTAAAGCATCCATCTTGACCATTAGTCTAAATTATTCATTTTTTAACATACATATTATTAAAGCATTCAATTTAACACAAATAAAAACAATCATCCAAAAACCTCCATGACTTCGTGCAACCACCTTTATCAGCCACAAACCTTCAATGGCACTGACCATTCAGTTTAACACAAATAAAAACAATCATCTAAAAACCTCCATGACTTCGTGCAACCACCTTTATCAGCCACAAACCTTCAATAGCACTGGCGTAAGCTAGAATTCTTTGCCACTGATCAAAACATAGAAAAATGTTTGTTAGTCACCATTAAAGATTAATATAAAGCAAGATCCCCTTGTTAAAATCAGGAAGCAATCGAAATAAATAAGCCATAATAGAGTCAACATTTATACAAAGCCCTTTGGTGCTAATAAAAAACCTGTAATAATATGTGTGATATGTGTTGTCAAAAGCCTTTTAGTGCGTGTAGGCCTTGAGGTCAAATGAACGACATGCCATAGTGGATGAATGTGTCATAGTGAGTTAACCATCCGTGTAATTAACTCTTAATACAATAAATAGACTGTATCCCGAGGGCCGAGTCTCACTCTCAAGTGTACTAAAAAAATAATTTATAAAAAATTAAAAACAAATTAACACTTATAAAAGAGTAGAATACTAATATACTGACCTTAAACCATCATCCTAATCCTTGCCATCACACAATGACATAAACAAAGTATTACCTGTACAGTTGCAACGGCTTCTACAGCACCAGCTGTGTAACACCCCGACCAAAGGCGGATTATACATCGGGGCGCCACATATTGTTTCATTACTCGTGACACTATTGGGTGTCAATATTTAATAAATACATTCATTCGCGCACGCGCAAAGTAGACACAAGATAACATAAATCAATATATTATAAGGCAAAATATTAGAACAACAAATAACTTGTCTTGATACATTTTAATCTAGGTCCAAAATAAAGAAAACTTCCTATGTGTCCACAAGCTCCAAAACAGCTACTGCAAACCTGAACATGTGTTAAAATAAACGTCAAACACTTGCGTGTTGGTGAGAAATCAAGTTTAATAGATAATAGATAACAATAAATCTGCGCGCAACACGTGTATGTCTGGTGTTTAACAAGGGTGCAATCAGATTGTGATCAAGCCTAAATAGATCATAGCTCATAGTTCATAGTTCAATCCGTGCTCCCAATTGAGCACAAAAACGAGAAAACATCTGTGCAAGTGTAAACAAAGAAAACCGTAAACGATAGGTCTCCCGTGTTCATCTAATGGATCCATGAAAACTTCGGAATAGGCCGAACAAAGCGGTTAATGATACACACATACAAATAAACAGCCAAGTAAACGTCCTCAACACATGGGATACTGCGCGACTAAAGTTCATAAACAAGTTTAAGACTCTAAGTTTGTATGAACACATGAACATCCCAAAACATTAAAGATAAAAAGGGATTAGGTACGAGATTACTCACATGATAAACGATGCGGTGTAAGATAAAGCAAGAACCAACTTTAAACAAGCACAAGTTAACCTATAAACAAGATTATTGTTTTAATGATTTGTTTTAAGTCTTGATTACAAGTTAGCATAATTAATAAGTAAATTATTATATATAATATATATTACCGGAAAAGCAGGGCAGAACAGGGAGGAAGACGGAGGCAGAGAGGAAGACGGCAGAGAGAGCAAGGAGGAGGTTAAATTAAGTGTTGGTGTGTGATGTGTTAGGAAAAATAATACTATTATTTATAGGGAAACCCTAGGAGACATGAATCCAGAAAAAGGGGAAAGGATTCCAAGACAAACAGAACAAGACAAAACAAAAGATAACAAAAGATATCAAAAGCAAGTTCAGAAAGTAAAAGATATCAAAAGATATGGCAGCAGGGAAAAAGAGAAAAAGGCTGACAGGGAACAGTAAACAGGCATGGGCGGGTCAGATAAAGGTACTGGTCAAGCATGGAAAAAGCAGATCTCAAAAGATAATGTCAGTCACTTTTTCTGTCAACCAATGGGGTTGGTGCGCATGCTGCGCCAAAAGTGGCTTTTCAGACATAAGATAGGTCAGGTCAACAGCACAGAAGATAAGACAACACAAAAGCAAACGGCTAGATTCAACAGAAGAAAACTCAAGGGTTTAGCGCGAGAAGGCTAAGGCGCGCCGCAGGAAGAATCACATTTCTTAGCGCGCCGCGGGAGGAACTATAATTCCTAGCGCGCCGCGGGAAGAACTATAATTCTTCGCGCGTCGAGGGATGAACTACGATTCTTAGCGTGCTGCGAGAAGAACTACAAATCCTTAGCGCGTCGCGGGAAGAACTACCGTTCTTCGCGCGCTGCGAGAAGAATTACAATTCTTAGCGCGCTGCGAGAAGAGTTCGTCTCGCGTATCGCTGGAACAGATGGTCTTCACGCAGGCTTCCTTGAAAGGAGTCTGGCGCGTGGAGCTGCGCAGACAACCTTAGGCGGGAAGAACCAAAGGACAAGCAAAGAGTTAGAAGAAAAAGAGGGAAACAAGGCTTAAGGGCGGGACGGCGACAAGAGGGAAAAGAAGGCGGAAAGAGAGAAGGAAGAGGGACGGGACGGCGGAAAGAAAGAGAGAGAAAGATGCGGGAAGGAAAATATATATTATTATTAAAAGTAAAATATAAGTATAAATAAATATTAAATCATAAAAGAAAGAGATCGGGTCAGAGAAACGGGTACCTGGGTCGGGTCGGATCGGGGCAGATGTCACAGTCTCCCCTACTTTAAGAAATTTCGTCCCGAAATTTATCTCGAAGTAGGTTGCGCAGAGAACAGGTGCGGGTACTTGATCTTCATTTGATCTTCCCTTTCCCATGTAAACTCGGCTCCGCGCTTGGACTCCCAGCGAACTTTCACGATGGGGATGCGACTGCGCTTGGTTTGCTTAACCTCGCGATCCATAATCTCAACAGGCCTCTCAACGAAATGCATAGATTCATCAACTTGAACTTCATCAAGTGGAATGTGAAGGTTCTCGTCAGCTAAACACTTCTTGAGATTGGATACATGGAACGTTGGATGCACATTACTGAGCGCGGGCGGCAGGTCAAGTCTGTAGGCAACTTTTCCTACACGCGCGAGAATCTTGAATGGACCAACATAACGAGGAGCAAGCTTACCTTTCTTCCCAAAGCGGACAACACCCTTCCAGGGCGACACTTTGAGGAGAACAAGATCACCAACTTGAAATTCGAGAGGCTTTCGCCTGCGATCTGCGTAACTCTTCTGTCGGCTTCGGGCAGTCAGCAGATGATCACGGATCTTGGCGATTTTATCGGTTGTCTCTTGAACAAGTTCGGGTCCTGTGATTTGAGCTTCTCCCACTTCGCTCCAACAAATCGGGGAGCGGCACTTACGACCGTAAAGTGCTTCAAATGGGGCCATACCGATACTGGAATGATAGCTGTTATTATAAGAGAACTCGATCAAAGGCAGGTGCGAATCCCAATTACCTCCAAAATCAAGAACACAAGATCGGAGCATATCCTCAAGAGTTTGAATAGTTCGCTCAGACTGTCCGTCAGTCTGAGGATGATATGCCGTACTCATGTCCAAGCGAGTTCCTAGCGCAGATTGGAGAGATTTCCAAAAGCGGGATATAAAACGGCCATCGCGATCGGATATGATGCTCAAAGGAGTACCATGGCGGCAGACAATTTCCTTGACATAAAGCTGCGCGAGTTGCTCAACACGGTAGTTTTCACGAATGGGCAGAAAGTGAGCAGACTTAGTCAAACGATCCACTATTACCCAAATGCTATCATGTTTGCTTGCTGTCAAAGGTAACTTGGTAATGAAGTCCATCGCTATACTTTCCCATTTCCACGTAGGAATTTCTGATTGTTCGAGCAAACCAGATGGGCGTTGATGTTCAGCTTTTACCTTAGAACAAGTCAGGCATTTAGCTACGAACACAGCGATATCCTTCTTCATACCGGGCCACCAATAAGTTATGCGCAAATCCTTGTACATCTTATCAGCGCCAGGATGAATAGAATACCGAGATTTATGCGCTTCACTCAGGATATCAGCGCGAAGATTCTCATCAAAGGGAATCCAGATGCGATTAAGATAGCAGAGAATTCCACTCAGATTAGGCACAAAATGCGCTTTCGCGCCACACGCTAACTCGGCGCGAAGGTTACCATTACTGATGGATGCGCGCTGCGCGTCACGAATACGCGATTCAAGGTTGCTTTGGATCGGCGCGAAGTGAAGCTGGGTGCGCGGCAAGATACAGTTAAGTTGGCAGGGTTTTCGGCTGAGCGCATCGGCTACCACATTAGCCTTACCAGGATGATACCGGATCTCACAATCGTAATCGCTGATGAGTTCGTTCCATCGGCGTTGCCTCATGTTAAGTTCCTTCTGATCAAAGATATGCTGAAGGCTTTTATGGTCGGTGTAGAGGATACACTTAGTACCATAAAGGTAGTGTCTCCAGATCTTCAAGGCAAATACGACTGCACCAAGTTCGAGGTCGTGAGTTGTATAATTCTTTTCATGAACCTTGAGTTGCCTTGATGCGTAAGCGATAACCTTGCCTCGTTGCATAAGAACACAACCGAGACCTTGGTTGGAGGCATCGCAGTACACGACAAAATCTTCATTACCCTCAGGTAGCGCAAGAACAGGAGCTTCACACAACAAACGCTTGAGCGTCAGAAAGGCTTCTTCTTGCTTCGAGCCCCAAATATACGGTTTACCTTTGTGCGTTAGAGCTGTTAAAGGCAAAGCGATCTTTGAGAAGTTCGAAATGAATCGCCGGTAATAACCAGCTAAACCCAGAAAGGAGCGGATCTCAGAAGGAGAAGATGGCGTCAACCAGTTCTTGATTGCTTCAATCTTGGATGGGTCGACATGAATACCCATCTTGTTTACAACATGACCAAGAAACTGTACTTCATCAGACCAGAATTCACACTTGGAGAGCTTGGCAAAGAGCTGCTCGGCTCTAAGCTTTTGCAACACCAACCGAAGATGTTGCTCATGCTCGGCCTTGGTCTTAGAATAAATCAGAACGTCATCGATAAACACAATCACGAATTTATCCAAGAAAGGCCTACACACCCGATTCATTAGATCCATGAAAACGGCGGGTGCGTTGGTTAAACCGAAGGACATGACCAAGAATTCAAAGTGGCCATAACGAGTTCGAAAAGCAGTCTTCGGAACATCTTCATCGCGGATGCGCAACTGGTGATAGCCAGAGCGGAGATCAATCTTGGAAAAACAAGAGGCACCTTGGAGTTGATCAAAGAGGTCGTCAATGCGCGGTAAGGGATACCAGTTCTTAATGGTGAGTTTGTTCAACTCGCGGTAATCAATACACATGCGAAACGATCCATCTTTCTTTTTAACGAACAACACCGGAGCACCCCAGGGCGAAGAGCTAGGGCGAATGAATCCTTTAGCAGTCAACTCTTGAAGTTGGCTTGCCAATTCTTGTATCTCAGCGGGCGCAAGACGGTAAGGAGATTTAGCTACGGGGGAAGCACCAGGGACAAGATCAATACGGAACTCGACTTCACGAGCGGGAGGGATACCAGGAAGATCATCAGGAAAAACTTCAGGAAAATCGCGCACAACAGGGATATCGCGAAGCTTCTTTTCTTCAGCAGGTTTAACCACATGGGCTAGAAATGCAATACACTTCTTCCGCATGAGTCTTTGGGCTTCGGCGCAAGACATAAGTTTAAGACCGCGGGAGGGTTTTTCGCCGTAGATATGAAGATCACCATTTTCTCGAGGTATGCGAATCATCTTCTTGGCGCAAATAACTTCGGCGCGATTATGCGTAAGCCAGTCCATACCAATGATAACATCAAAGCTTCCAAGAGGCATGGGGATGAGGTCGATCAGAAAATCGTTTTCGTTAAGGTTAAGCGTGCAATCTTTAATCACTGAGTTAATTAAAACAGTTTCACCGTTAGCCAATTCAACTGAAAAATTTTCTTTTAAATCGTTGCGCGGTCGCGCAAGCTTCTGCTCAAACGCGCGAGAAATAAAACTTCGATCGGCGCCAGTATCAAAAAGTACAGAAGCATAAAATCCGTTAAGCAAAAATGTACCATTAACTACGTCATTATTCGCTTGCGCTTGGTGCGCGGTTATGTTAAAAGCTCGTCCGCGTGTCACTTGGTTCGAAATCTGGTTCACCGGATTCGCTTGCGTGATCTGAACTTGTAGCCTTGGGCACGCGTTCCGGAAATGACTGGGATCACCGCAGTTAAAGCACGACCTGGGTCGTGGGTTTTGGTAGGTTGGTTGTGGGTTTTGCGGGTAGGCTGGTGGTGTTGGCGCAATTGGGTTGGCGGGAGGGACTCTACAGTATTCGGCAGAGTGACCAACACGGCCACATCGGTTACATTGTCGACACGGGGTTTGGGTTGGGTGATGAAGTCTACAGGTTGGGCAAAAGGGTTGATTTCCTGTGTAAGGTTTCTTAGGTGGCGGGGCAGGGAGTGCGGGATTGGTTAAGGCATAGTTATGGACTACAGGTGTTGGGTAGGTTGACAGTGGGTTAGGCGCGTAAACTGGAGGTTGGTAGATGGGTTGCTGGACAATGGGCGGGTTGGTAAGCGCATAGGCTTTGCGCCTGCGCTTGAGGTTGTTACGGTTTGAGGGTTCTGGTTTGGTTTCTGTTGGTTCATGGACAGTTTGGTGAGTTTGGTCTTCTCAGTTCCTCGCAGGAACAGGGTTCCTGCTCTGACATGGTTGTCGCTGAGCACAGCGGCCAACTCGATGGCGTCAGAGAGGGTTACTGGGTTTCTGGCCCATACAGAATCTTGAATTTCCATGGGGAGACCCCCAAGGAATTTCTCTATGGCTCGGCGGGAAGGGGTAACAAGGTGAGGGACAAGCAGGCTTAGTTCATGGAAGCGCGTCGCGTACTCGCGCGCTTCACCGCTGTATTGCTTAAGATTCCAAAATTCCTCCTCCAGGCGCTTAACTTCGTTGGGAGGGCAGAATTCTCGCGTCAGAATTTCCTTGAATTCCTCCCAGGGCATGCTAGAAGCAGTTTCTGCGCCACGCGCATGAGCTACTCCATTCCACCATGTAAGCGCTCTAGATTCCAGGACACTAGAAGCATATAGGGTTCGTCTGTCTGAGGGGCATTGGGTGTGGAGGAAAGTGTTTTCTATTTTCTCAAGCCACTGGAGCATCACGGTGGCTCCTTCAAGACCTGTGAACTTTGGAGGGTTACCCGCGTTAAAGGACTTAATGTTGTAACCAGAGGTGTTGGTATTGTTTTGGCTCAAAGCTTGGGCTATTGCGGTGGCCATTTCCTGGGAACGTTGCTGCGAGCGTCTGCGCGCGGCTTCTTTCTTCTTGAGATGGTGACGAGATAGCGGAGGCATTCTATAAAAATTTTAATTTTAGTTAATATCTTGGTTTTATCGCAAAGTATAACCTCGAAAAGCTTGGTTTCAGTTACTGTCAAAAGTTAAAGTAAAATAAATGACCCTAAATGCAGGCTTAATAAAGGTAACAAATCCGAATCAAGAATCGACAATTCATGTATCACCATGACTTTCCGAATTCCCAATTTAAAATATACGAGCAAACGAGTATTGGAGATTGACGATTCATGTATCACCATGACTTTTCAATCTTCAATATAAAATATACAAGAAAATGAGTATTGGAGGTTGACAATTCATGTATCACCATGACTTTTCAAGTCTCCAACCTCAGAACATAATCGTAAATGGAAATTGAAAATCAACTATTTATGTATCACCATGACTTTTCGGATTTTCAAATCCAACAAACGAATATGTAAGTAAAATCAATAAAAATCGAAATTCAACAAAAATCGAAATATCGCGGAATAAAACAAAATCATATACTGCGCAAGCGCGAGCATATTCATAAATAACGAGTAATTAACAATAAGCGCGCAAACATGAGATTTCTCTCATGCGCGAGAAGGGACTCTTAGGTATCCTAGGCCGTTACGTCTAACCACCTATCCTAAAGTCAACGAGCTCTGATACCAATCTGTAACACCCCGACCAAAGGCGGATTATACATCGGGGCGCCACATATTGTTTCATTACTCGTGACACTATTGGGTGTCAATATTTAATAAATACATTCATTCGCGCACGCGCAAAGTAGACACAAGATAACATAAATCAATATATTATAAGGCAAAATATTAGAACAACAAATAACTTGTCTTGATACATTTTAATCTAGGTCCAAAATAAAGAAAACTTCCTATGTGTCCACAAGCTCCAAAACAGCTACTGCAAACCTGAACATGTGTTAAAATAAACGTCAAACACTTGCGTGTTGGTGAGAAATCAAGTTTAATAGATAATAGATAACAATAAATCTGCGCGCAACACGTGTATGTCTGGTGTTTAACAAGGGTGCAATCAGATTGTGATCAAGCCTAAATAGATCATAGCTCATAGTTCATAGTTCAATCCGTGCTCCCAATTGAGCACAAAAACGAGAAAACATCTGTGCAAGTGTAAACAAAGAAAACCGTAAACGATAGGTCTCCCGTGTTCATCTAATGGATCCATGAAAACTTCGGAATAGGCCGAACAAAGCGGTTAATGATACACACATACAAATAAACAGCCAAGTAAACGTCCTCAACACATGGGATACTGCGCGACTAAAGTTCATAAACAAGTTTAAGACTCTAAGTTTGTATGAACACATGAACATCCCAAAACATTAAAGATAAAAAGGGATTAGGTACGAGATTACTCACATGATAAACGATGCGGTGTAAGATAAAGCAAGAACCAACTTTAAACAAGCACAAGTTAACCTATAAACAAGATTATTGTTTTAATGATTTGTTTTAAGTCTTGATTACAAGTTAGCATAATTAATATGTAAATTATTATATATAATATATATTACCGGAAAAGCAGGGCAGAACAGGGAGGAAGACGGAGGCAGAGAGGAAGACGGCAGAGAGAGCAAGGAGGAGGTTAAATTAAGTGTTGGTGTGTGATGTGTTAGGAAAAATAATACTATTATTTATAGGGAAACCCTAGGAGACATGAATCCAGAAAAAGGGGAAAGGATTCCAAGACAAACAGAACAAGACAAAACAAAAGATAACAAAAGATATCAAAAGCAAGTTCAGAAAGTAAAAGATATCAAAAGATATGGCAGCAGGGAAAAAGAGAAAAAGGCTGACAGGGAACAGTAAACAGGCATGGGCGGGTCAGATAAAGGTACTGGTCAAGCATGGAAAAAGCAGATCTCAAAAGATAATGTCAGTCACTTTTTCTGTCAACCAATGGGGTTGGTGCGCATGCTGCGCCAAAAGTGGCTTTTCAGACATAAGATAGGTCAGGTCAACAGCACAGAAGATAAGACAACACAAAAGCAAACGGCTAGATTCAACAGAAGAAAACTCAAGGGTTTAGCGCGAGAAGGCTAAGGCGCGCCGCGGGAAGAATCACATTTCTTAGCGCGCCGCGGGAGGAACTATAATTCCTAGCGCGCCGCGGGAAGAACTATAATTCTTCGCGCGTCGAGGGATGAACTACGATTCTTAGCGTGCTGCGAGAAGAACTACAAATCCTTAGCGCGTCGCGGGAAGAACTACCGTTCTTCGCGCGCTGCGAGAAGAATTACAATTCTTAGCGCGCTGCGAGAAGAGTTCGTCTCGCGTATCGCTGGAACAGATGGTCTTCACGCAGGCTTCCTTGAAAGGAGTCTGGCGCATGGAGCTGCGCAGACAACCTTAGGCGGGAAGAACCAAAGGACAAGCAAAGAGTTAGAAGAAAAAGAGGGAAACAAGGCTTAAGGGCGGGACGGCGACAAGAGGGAAAAGAAGGCGGAAAGAGAGAAGGAAGAGGGACGGGACGGCGGAAAGAAAGAGAGAGAAAGAGGCGGGAAGGAAAATATATATTATTATTAAAAGTAAAATATAAGTATAAATAAATATTAAATCATAAAAGAAAGAGATCGGGTCAGAGAAACGGGTACCTGGGTCGGGTCGGATCGGGGCAGATGTCACAAGCTGCTCCGAGAAGGTGACCGATCATCAATTTTGTAGAGTTCACTCGCAACTGCAAAATGTTAAAAAAGTTATTTTTTTATAATATGGTAAAAAACCAAACACATATTTCTCCGTTTGGTTTGGTTTTTTTCTATAATATGGTAAAAAAATAAACCGATCATCGATTGCCCCAGATTTTTTTTTCTTTTGGTTACTCGTAATAATTCAACATAAATTTTACATGTCTCCATTTCGTTGACCCGCTCCCAAGACTTGATCACATGTGCCTTTGACTAATAAATCTCATTTACCACATGACTTAACCACTCCGATCATTACTCTTGATTGCATCACCTACAAGTTATCATCACAAAACATTAGCAAAGAGCTAAGTGAGAACTCATTATCATGCATATCAATAACAAACAGAAAGGTAATTCATGTTCATGATGAATCACAAACCAGCCCCGAAGATCAATCTAGCTAACTCAAGCATATGAAAGCTAAACAATGAAATTACACCAGGTGTACAATATGCCAGGTCCAACGTAGGGTACGTCAATAGCTTCGCGTACACATCAGAATCAGTGGCTGTCTCACATATCATATATTGCATAACACATACACCCCCAACGTAGCTTGCACCAATACCTACACGTCCCAAAACTTTTCATCTTTTAACCAAGTGCTTTCGACCCATTTTTCTCTACTAGACCTGGGTTTAGAGGTCACAAACACTTCAAAAAGAACACCATTAGTGTATGATGAATATACTCGATTAGATCACATACCTTAACAACACAAGTAATATTCATTCACAAGCACTATACCATGAAACACATGTATTCACGCATACGGGTGTTAACTTCTATGACTCTTTATTTTACCATACTACACCATGCTAATACATCCATCATTTCAACTCATATATAAAAACATAGACACGACACAATAATCACCTTTAAACACTAGTTTACTGTATAAAGTTTTCATGCGGAAAGTTATCTCTTAGCCAAAATGAGCCATATCTAAACTCTATATATGTATATAAAATTTACAAACAACAATGTAGACCCCCTTCAGATTAACAGCCACATGAAACCACACCTAATGGGTTCTCGGTTAATTTCTAATGATGTTGGTAAATACCGTTAAGTTTCTGTTTTAAACAGTTTTGCGAAGCTGTAGTAAGTTACTGTCCCCCCCACATACAATGGGTGTTTTGCTTTAAACTAAAATTCTGAGTAAAGTAGACTCGTAGAGATTTCCTCCAACATATAATATGCTCCAAACAGAGTTACGGTTATTTACTATGGAATTTCTTATACCGATCAAAATCTGGAAGCAAGCTGAATTTTTCTGATCTTGGGTTACTCGAACCGTTATCATTTTGTACTCTTTCTTTGCAGGTTATGTAAGGCTCCGTTCCCGGTAGCCCTACTTTAGCGTCTGATTTACTCATAAACACAGTTCTGGCAATCAGAGTTAATTAAAACTTTCGCGGAAACGTTTACTTGAAGCATTCGTTACAAAACATTCAATCTCTTCTTTGATACCATAAAACAAATCATTATATTTAAAACATATTTTCTTCCATCTTCAGATGCCAGTCGTTCAATCCATGCCATGTGTCATCCTCATGCCTTCTCGATAAATATATATACCTGCGTGCATACTAAAAGTCAGCTACGCTGAGTGAGTTCTAGTTAATCAAGCAACTTATCATACAACCACTACATGCATCATATACGTATCCGAAGACACGTAGCCCACTGTCTAACATGCTACTGCTTAACCGCTTAATTACCCCTACAACTTAGCCTCTTAATTACCCCTACAGCTTAGCCACTTATGCCACTTGATGCCACTTTAATAACGAATGTCGTTATGCCACTTGATGCCACTTTAATAACGAATATCGTTATGCCACTTGATGCCACTTTAATAACGAAGTCACGTATAGGCTTACCCTACCACGTACTATCGTCATGCCACTAACACTCTTACTATACTGCTTACCGCTTCTTTCACACTCTACCTCTACTTGTCTACAACACACTTTATACCGATACAACATTTACATAATAAGCAAGTCACATCGTAGAATACATACACACTAACAACCACTTGACAACCACCATCCTTGGCGATACGTGTGATATCCGAAGATCGTTCACGTACCGACAAACACTATATAATTGCTACTTGTATAACATTTATAGCATACACTTACCACTTAAGGTAAGTGTATTCACACTTCACATCGAGTATGCACACAACCCCGAAAACATAACAAGGAAATGGGGCTAGAAACTCACCTGATCTCAGCTACTTCTTCTGTTAACGGTTACTCCTTCTCGAGCTGTGCGCGTCTAACTGTTTAATAATTGGATATCAAATACTACTCTAGCCACTCTCATTGCTACTTAATCAGTCTTATGCGTCTAAGCCGGTTTTACTTCATTGAATCATTACCGGTTAGTTAATCGTTACTCGTTAACCTTTTAAAGGTATCTTTCATAATTTATCAAAGTCCAAGGGCTAATATGTAATTAAATCATTCTTTTCTAAGTCCAGGGACCATTCTGTCTTTATATTAAACTCCTAGTTCGTTACTTTGCCCTTAACGAATTGAGTAAAGAATCATCATCTGATTCGCTAAGCTCCCATAACGAACTAACTAAAGAATCACCCTATAGTTCTCTAAGTTTCCTTAGCGAACTAGCTAACGAATCACCCTCTAGGTCTCTAAGTTTCCTTAGCGAACTAGGGTTAGGTCAGGGAACATTCCCTGACACCCTTATCTTTTCCGGCGCCGTCATCGCCGGAAAACCGCGTTTTCGCCGAAAAAACGAGATCTCACTCGTTCTTCCACCGTTTTCATCGTTTTTCGTCCCGTTTGATCCAGATTTGAGCTAGGGTGATCCCTAAACTCATCTTAGGTCCGGTTTATACCCGATTCCACCTGGATCTTGTGATTTAAATGGTTTAACGGTGTCCGCTTGTCGTTACGCGACTATAACTAACGTTTTAGGCTCGTACAATATTAAACTATTATTACCTCGGGTCGGAAATCGATTATCCTTCTTCTTCCTCTTGATTTTGGCTAGAGAGAGAGAGAGTAGGATGAGAGAGAGCTAAGTGTGTGTTTTGGTGGTGTATGGAATATGTGTGAAATGAATGGAAAATGGGGATTAAGGTTTATATAATTATGGATCATGGGCTTAAGCCCATGGTCTCTTCCTTCCTTCCCAAGTTCATAACCCATATCCATTACCCAACACTAGCCCGACCCATACTAGCTTCTACTCTATTAATTATTTCCCGACTAACCCGAGTAAACTTTCCCACTAATATTAATTAATTTAATTATAATATTCTTAGAAATTTCGGGATGTTACAGGTTAAACCACCAAAACACCATCTAAATAACACATTAATGTTCTTCAAAACCATACTAAATAATCCTTATTAAACCTCCTTTTTTGTAAATGTTTCAGTCCATCTCAATTATCAACCATAAGAATTTGCATGTAAACGTTAACACTAAACAACAGTAGTTACAATTTAGCACTACATACTATTTTCGAAAAGCGCAGTTAGAGTCACTCACCTTCGCCAATAGGAGTGTTGCTTCCATTCCATCCATTTGACACGTTGTCTTCCAATCCACGTCATTCCTACTTACCAAGTTAAACTTGCAAAGCGTTAGAACACATAATGGTCATTCGACCCCTTTAATACCTAGGTATTATTAGTCCGTTTCATCTTATTTTTCCCGCTCATTTTCATTATTCATCCTACTAACTTGGTGGTTATCCCAACCCGTTTGACCCTTTACCACCCATTTAATAAAAACTCATGCTTTATAGTTCATAAAACATAGTAATCCGAATCACCAAATAGATTTATCGCAAGTTTATGCCCACTAGTTTATCCTCATTTTATCGAGTTATATAATGCTTTGCAATTCAATCAATTTTCCACTAAGTCCTTGTTTTATTTTATGCATTTCATCGAACACCTTGTGGGCATAAACAGTAACTCACCATTTTAATTCCTTCATGGATTTATAACACCATTTTAATTAGTTCCAAACATTCATACTAACAACCATTTCATTAGTGTTTCCTCAATAAAACTTATTTTAGGGATTTTATACTTATTTAAAAATATATTTTAATTCCATGTAATTCGAGATGTTAAAGATATAGCTCTAAACGTCATGTAAATGTTAAAATTATAAGACCCAAGTGCCAAGTGTCATATTAAGTTATGTTATAATAAAACTCTAGCGAATAAGCGTCCTATAAAAATTTTTTTTTGTGACTACATTATCAAGTGTCCTATTACGGTGTATTATAATAACACCACAATGATTGAGCGTCCTATAATGGTTAAAGTTATAAGACTCAAGTGTTAAGTGTCCTGCTAAGTTATGTTATAATAAAACTCTAGCGAATAAGCGTCCTATAAACCAGATATTTTATGACTAAAATATCAAATGTCTTATTACGGTGTATTATAATAACATCACAATGATTATGCACCTTATAAAAGTTAAAGTTATATGACCATAGTGTAAAATGTCCTATTAAGTTACGTTCTTATATGACTTCGACTAGAAAGGGTCCTATAACACCGATCATTTATGACTTAACTACAAAGTGTCCTATTAATTTATGTAATAATTAGGCCTACAGTGATAAAGGGTCCTATTACATTACCACATAATGGGACACCAACAACTATATGTCTTATAGATTACTTTATTAGGATTTACATTTTAAGTGTCTTATTAAGTTATATGATAATACGACCCCAAAGAATTATCCATCCTATTAAATAACTTTTTAGGACACTGGTTCTGTAGCGTATATTGTAAAAGGACCCCAAATGTTCATTTGTCATATTAAATAGATTTTAGGACCCTATTTTACAAGCGTCCCACACAAAAGGTCCTAAAAATCCCTTTTTGTTGTAGTGCCACATAAATGGTAAATATTAATGGAAGATCTAGGACGTGAAATAATAACAACAGAGATCACAAAATGAAGCATACTGCAATTAGGTTAATTTGAAGTTGTATAGCCAAGTTATTTGTAATAAAAAGATTATGTTCAATTAAATTTAACTATATCTAATATATATTACAAAACTTATCTAATAATTAATAGTAAAAAACATTAAAATGCATTCAACATTTACAGTCTGGTCTGGTTTCTTATGGCCGGTTTTCAGTATAAATCGCGAATCAACCGTTCACTACGTTTTGAAAATTTGGAAACCGACCAACAAAAAAAAAGTAAAAAAAGAAAAAGAAAAAAGAAGTCAAGCCAATGACCGGTTTAAACGATTTCAAGGTTTTAACCGAACCATAAACACTTGTATTTGTTACGTGTAACAGGTTCAAACACCCGCTGCATCGCGCGGGCACCCGTCTAGTTTAATATTAAATAATCTTGGAAATCGGGTAAATAACAAAAGTATATAATGTTCTAATATTAGGAAATATTAGGATTAATAATTTTTATTTTCTTGACACCATTTTTATTTCTTTTTAAGTATATTGGTTTTTATTAATCCCAATTATCGTCTTTTGGTCGTTGTCGGTCCCAACTAACGAATTGGCTGCTAACGGTCTCAACTTTTAACGTATTTGTTCTTAACAGTCAGCGACTAATAGAATCTTAACGCGTTAGTTGCAGGTCGTCAATAAAGCGTTTTTTGTCCGGAAAAGTCACACTTCGGAAAACACCATCTGAACACCGCCACCACCACCAATTGACTCACCACTGATGTGCGCAAAGTGGTATATAAAATTTTAGCAAATAATGACCAAGCACAACGAGTAATAAAAACCTAGAATACCCTAAACCAAACCATTAGCAACAGGCAAGTGAACCTATCGGGTGTAGAATAGCTATGGGAAGACCGGGAATATCGAACCCTAGAGACACTAACTTAAATAACGAGACTAATTCTAAAAGCTAATTTAAAGTATTAATTAAGAAAATATATATTTTTGGATTTTTATTTATTTTATTTTAAAAAAACTTATAATTAATTAAACTAATTACTTAATTAAATTAAAGTAAACTAAAATTTAAATTACCGAATAAAAACTTTAGTAAATTCAAGTGAAAGCAATAGTTACCTAGGCAAGGAATCCGAATTGTGCCGACTCGGATTTTTATCGGTTACGGGAAAATGTTATGGGAATCGGGAATCTAAAGGTATGAAGCTCTAGGAAACTTAATGGATCCTTAATCACTCTCAAGGTGTCACCTAAAAATAAATCTTAGAGATCATATAAAAACACCGGCTTATTGGTTCACCTGTCAGTTCACCAACTACGATTAATTACCCTAGAAAATAGCTAACCCGTCAGTTTCACTATCTCAATGCACCAAAGTACATGGGGTGGTTTTTGAATAGTCTAATGGATACAAGTAAACAGTGAAATTAAGGCAAAAATAGGCAAACCTCCTATCAGATAATTTAACCCAAAACTCTAACAACTCAGACAAACCCGACAACTTATCACCCGTCGGATATTTAAGCTAGTAAGAATATAAACTGCTAATAATATGCCAAAAATCAGTTTCTATGGTAAATGAGCTCAATAAACCATAAACAAGTTGCAAACACACAGTAAACAACCCTAATCAAGTAACATGTGAAACATTCATTCAAGCATAAATAAAAAGTAAATACGCGTGAGACACATCCAATAACACTAATCAAAACTTTTAATTAATCAAAATCCCAAAAACAAAACTCGAAAACCGACAAGTCCAAAAATCAACAAAACATCATCATAAGCCTAGATAACTAAAAGAGTTTAGCCAATAATCATGTTCAAACCAATAAAATATATAAGTTTAACAATTGAGTTCATAATAAAAATTAATAAAAACAAACTGAAACGAAATTGTATGAATAATATTTAACACCAAAAAAAAAAATTATTGTTACCACCAAAAAAAAAAAACTTTTGCTGCTCCAAACCTTGCGTTCAAAAAGTTGCACAATAATAAGAGAAATCTGCTATGTGACTCCCTGGAAAATAACGTCACGAGATGGAATAACCACTGAAAAAGAATTTGCGAACTTTGACTCCCTGTGTTACTCCGGCGGGTTCTTCCGACTCCTGCCGTCAGTTGACCCGTCGTTGACTGACCAAAAAAGGTTAAAATGACTATTTTACCCTTGAGCCTTTAATTAATTCTAAAACTAATAATCCAAATCGTGTAGAGGGCGGGGTTCGAACCGGCGACGTCTCGGTTAACAACAAACAAAACAAACCATTTGAACTAAACTAATGTTTGTTATAACTATATAATATAAATATATATTACCACTTTATAACTTCATCAAAGGTTAATCATCATCATCATCATCTCCAGATTTTATTAATCCAAAAATCCAAGTTCATCATCATCATCTCCAGATTTTATCATCATCATCATCATCATCATCATCATATCTTCAACATCTCAAGTTCATTATCATCTCCATATTTACAAAACAATTAAGATCTAAATATCAATATTCATCCAAAAATCCAATAACAAAAAATATGACACAAGAATTAATAATTATTAATAAATTTTTTGAAATAGAAAAACAAAAAAAATTAAGAGATAAATCAATATTCTTCTCTCGGAATCAAAGTACCATTTGCAATCACTCCGGCGGAATCTTTTACCACCAGTGATAGGAGAAACGGGTGCGACGGGGGTGGGCTTGCAACGGGGTGGAGGTGGGACGGAGGTGGTGGCTTCCATGGATGCCGTGGTGGTGGCGTTGCAGAAGGTCGATGAAGACACGAACGTGGGTGCCGTGGCGGTGGCTGCCGTGACCGGAAAAACGAGATGGCCGGAATCCATGGCGGCGGTGGCTGCCGTGGCGATGACGTGTTGCCGGAAGTTAGGGGTTTTGATCGGAATGATTTATGGGTGCGGTGGTTGAATTATTGAAGCGATTGGTGGTGGGATTTGAGAGATTTGAGGGTTTGAGTGATGAAATCTAGGGTTTGAGGATTTGAGTGATGAAATCTAGGGTTTGGGGATTTGATTACTTGTTATGAAATTGATGATGAAGATGATGATATTGAGAGGGATTACTTGGTGGTGGGTTTGAGGATTTGAGGTTGTTGATGATGAAGATGAGATGTTAATGAAGATGAGATGATGAAGTTGATGATGTTATGAAGATGATGAAGCTGCTGATGATGTTATGAAGATGATGTTATTATTATTATATTATTATTATTATTACTACTATTATTATTATTATATTTATTACTTATTATTTATTAGAAGATTACTAAAATACCCTTAATATGTTGGTATTATTACTAAAATACGCACGGTCAACTAACGGTTAACTGACGGTAGGAGTCAGAAGAACCCGCCAGAGTAACACGGGGAGTCAAAGTTCGCAAAATCTTTTCAGTGGTTATTCCATCTCGTGACGTTATTTTCCAGGGAGACAAAATTCAGATTTCTCCAATAATAATATTAACTTGTTGCTTTGCTGTGATGAACGCCCCCACAGAAAAAAATAATAATATGATTTTCCTTGTTGACTTGCGACCCCCTCAAGGAATTATAATAATTATTATTAGGGATGGCAAAAATCCCCGAATCCGACGGGGAAACCCGAAAACCGGCTTATTTCGGGTCGGGTCGGGTTTTGTTTTTTCGGTTTCGGGTCGGGTTTCGGAGATTGTTTCGGGGATTGTTTCGGGTTCGGGTTCGGGTTTGGGTTCAGGTACCCCCGCCCCGACCCGCCCCGATATAATATATAAATATAAATATAAATAATATATATATATATATATATATATTAAAAACCAATAAACCCTAAAAAGACATCCAGTCCGCCCCCGTCCCCCCGATTCATATCTGCTTTTACTCTTCCGGCAATCCAGCAATCCAGACTCCGGCAATCCAGACTCCGACAATCCAGCCCCTCCCCTGCTGCTGTTACTCTTCCGCCACCATCACCATCCACTCAATCGCCGTCTGCACCACCGGACCACCCTCCTCCTCCTCGTTTTGATCCCAGCCGAAGTATGTAATCTCACTCTTTAATCATTTGAAATTGAGTAATTGATACACCGTTCTCTATGTTTTCTCCCGTTTGTTTTGAGTCTCAATTAAACTATTCAGAGATCCAGATCTATAATTCGTTAAGATACAGATTGTTTTGAGTAAAAAAGAGGACATGTCTTAAATGGTTGATGCATTCAAAATCACACATCATGTTTTGACTACGAAGTGCCTAGATAGCAGAACATGTGATATTGTTTGTTTGGATATGTTGATGAGATTTAACAGATTTTTTCAAATTAGGCTAATATGTGACTATGTGTGTTTACAGTTTCTTGATCTTATCTGCATTAAACAAAATACTTTGATTTGATGTAATAATTTCTTAGATAATTTGTGGATATGATTGTATTATTTTATCGAGTTCACATATGTCATGCTTATTAATTTCTTAGATAATTTGTGGATATGATGTAATAATTTCTTAGATAATTTGACTGCATTTCTTGTGTCTATATGGGCTGCACTTAGACATGATTTTATGTTTATTTGACTCCTGAATTCTGAAATGTCATATTTCCTTTGGCACCTGTTAATAACACACCCTGCTTCAATATTCATACACCCTCTATACGACTCGTACAGCCTATACGAGTCGTATAGATATCCGTACACTGACAACTACCAGCTTTTTGAAAATATTATCAAAAAGGTGAAGGCGTATAGATATTACACAATGATTTAATTGGTTTATTTCAAACTTCTTCTTTGTAGGTTTTTACAACTATATGGCATCACAAGGTGATAAATTTGCTTCAGACACTTGTACTCCTACTCCCGTTGCTTCAAACACTCCTACTTATTCTACTCCTCAAGGAAGCAGTGAAGGGGTACATGATTCTAATGAACCACCACCAACTAACTTTACTATTTTTGTAACATAGCTTTTATTCTTTTAACTTGGTTGATTTATTGATAAATATTCTTAATGTAGGTAGGTACTAAAGAAAGTGGCACGACGACTTTGGATGATTTGGTTTGATTTGGTATTTAGATTTGGTCGCAAGTTTGTAGTTTGTGTATTTGGCATGATTTTTCGGCCATGTAGACTTGGTTTTATTTCCTTTGTAACACATTGTTTCAGCTTTCATGTGTGTGATGCAGAAGTTTATTCCGATAAATGTTCAGTTATGTGATGAACCAATTTCGGGTCGGGTCGGATCGGTTTCGGGTTTTCGGGTTCGGGGACGGGGCGGGTCGGGGGGGTACAAAAAACCAAACGGGGAATCCCCGAATTAAACCCGACGGGTAATGGGGCGGGTACGGGGATGGTTTTTGGTTTCGGGTTCGGGTTCGGGTTAAGCAAAACCCGCCCCAAACCCGCCCCGTTGCCATTCCTAATTATTATGGCTCCCACAATAATATTTGGCGGCGCTGGCTTGTAGGGATTTTCTGCCTTGTGTCTCCGTTCTAAGCAATTACAACTTTACTTTATATAATAGTTGTTGTAGGCTAAGAGTCTTCATGTGGGCCTTACTCCATTTGACAACCAAATCTTGCGGCCTTCAATACAAACATTAACATTCAAACTAAATTATTACAATTCAAAACAATGAATGTACTCTTATTATTATTATTATTAATGTATTATTATTATTATTATTATTATTATTATGAGACGTTCTCTCTTTTTTTTTCTTATTTGTATTATTAAAAATGAAAATAGTTTAAAGTTTATAATATTACTTATTAGACTCAAGTTTATCAAAACAAATAATCGAGTTTAGCTCACTGTCTCTAGAAAACTTTAAACTTTAAATATGAGCCAAATATGAGTAACATTCAATAAAAACCTGACTCAAAAGTAATCAAAAGTATAAAAAATATGCATAATAACATGTATATAATTTTGACCACATCAACCACCAATCACCAACACCGCTTGAGCTCCACCAACCGATTTCGACGATGGTTCTAGGACAACCTTAATAATTGGGGCTTTTACTTTTCCCGAAAAAGGTGAGTTTTCCGGCCAAAAACGTTTTCCGGCGACCTGCAACTAACAACGTTAAGATTCTGTTAGTTACGGGCCGTTGGGAACAAATACGTTAAAAGTTGGGACCGTCAAGACCCAATTTGTTAGTTGGGACCAGAATCGACCAAAAGATAATAGTTGAGATTAATAAAAACCAATACACATTTCTTTTATGTAATAGTTTACATTGTATATTTTATTTTAGGATATTGGTTTTTAATGTTTCAAACTTTCACTCGTTGGTTGATATCACTCCCAACTGTTGATTTGTTACACACCACTCCCAACTTTTATCATATTTGTTTTTATCACTCCCTCAGACCACTAACGTCGTTAGTAGTGATGCTGACGTGGCTTTTTTTTAACTGAGCTGGCATAATATTATAATTTATAAAGCTGATGGTTCCACCGCTCTAACTTTATCTTCTTCCCCAAACCTGCAAACCCAAATTCCCAATAACCACCCAACTTGTTCTTTAACCTGAGATGTGGACCATGTATCATCTTCTTCCTGTTGTGAAGAGATCCACTATTCAGCTACTTAAAACACGCAATACATGTCAACATATTCTATTTATATTCTAGATTCATATTCAAATAACAAGTCGTTAAAGAGACAATAATCCCGGAGTTTGCTGAAGATGATAGCAACGAATCAAGAGAGAATGGACAAGCAAGACGACACTAGGTGGAGAAGAAGAATGAATGAAGATATTAATTCTTGAGCCAATTTCATTCAGATCTGTTAAACTCTGGTCAGATCTAAGGGTTAGTTGTGGTTAACGGAGATGACACTAGCGATAGTGGGGTTAACGGAGATGACGGTGGCAATGGTGTGGTTAACATATATGGTAGTTTAGATAGTGGTCAGTAACAAAGGTGGATATGAGGATGATGACCGCGACGGTGGTTAAGGGGGGTGAGAGTTTAACGGCAAATGTGTTGATGATGATAGGTTCAAGTGGTGTTGGTAGTAGGATAGTGCCTTACTTTAACGTTGGATTTACTCATAAACACAGTTCTAAATATCATAGTGAATTAAAACTTTCGCGGAAACATTAAACTTCAACCATACATTACATAATCATTCAAATATTATTTTCATAACAATCAAGCTCTTCTCTTAAAACATAATTTAAAAGTCATTTTAAAACATCATAACATTCTTCTCAAGATGCCAGCCTCTTCAGTCCAATGCCATGTGCCTTCCTTTAAGCTAGTTGTGTTAGCCTATTTACCTGTGTGCATACTAAAAGTCAGCTACGCTGGGTGAGTTCTATTTAATCAGGCAACATTCATTACATTTACATGTATGTATCCGAAGACACATATGATATACTTAACTTACCTTTCATTCATACATACATACATTCTTAGTTCATTGCTTTCATACTTTCCTTCTATCTTTCTTTATCTTACTAATACGTATATAATCATTTCTACGTTTTAAAGAGCATTATAAGCTACTTCCTCAAGTCTTATTAGAGCCTGGTTCCTTTTCTGCCTTAGATATTATTAGGGTCCGGTTCCCTTCTCCCCCGAATATTATTAAGGTCCGGTTCTCTTTAGCATTGGATAACCATACAACCATACATCTTCCTCGAATATTATGTCACACCTCGACTTAGGGCCTAGGCGTGTGACCAAAAGTTGGTACCTATTTTGTAAATATATAAGAGTTTATGAGTTAATTTTAACGGAAGACTTTAGGTTGAATATAATATTAATTTATATTGAAAATTTTCTTGGGAATTAAATACCCAAGTATCGGTTTACAAAATATATGTTTCATATTTCAAGGATTTTATATAAAAAATGGAGCCATCTCGTAACACACTTTTATCCTCATATAAACTCCAATATTTGTTATTGCTACATATGCTTAATTACCTGCAATGGGTTGGAAAAATACGTCAGCTATGTGCTGGTGAACACATATGACTCCATAAAATAATTTGAATAGTCGTTACAATACAAATATAGTTACAAATATAGTTTTCTGTACACTCAGCAAGAAGTATTTCATTCTTGGGATTTGTATCACTACCCTACACACACAAAAGTGTTCCCCGAGCCACGTAGCCCATCATGGAGAACTAGTTATGACTGTTAGCCCGCGGCCATGTAGCATTTGACTGTTTAGGCTGAACATTTATGTATGGATCCAGACACATGTGTAATCGGTCTGAGTTGCTTTTATTTTCTATCTTGTATTATAACGTTTTAGAGATCAGGTAATCTCATGTAAACGTTGACTGACTCGTTAAGACAACACAACCGTTCATCTTATCGAGTATAAATATGTTTTGACTAATTGAAAAGGTTAACGTATTCACCTGTACCGTCGGTGTTGAAAATCTTGACTGATTGATTGAGATTGATATTTAACCTATACATAAATAGGTTTGTATGAATGTTTTGAATGGTGTTTCTTGATTGAGCTATGATTGCTAAGTTTAACCTTGAAATCGTTTATCTTTGATTGTGAATGAAAACACTTAGGTGCTGTTTGTTTTTGAAGACAAAAATTGTCTGCAATCTGATTTTATCTGATTTAATGTCTGTAACTGAAGATGTGGTCTGAAGGTCTGCAATCTGAAAATATAATACCTTTTGTTTTATAAACTGGATATCGTCTGCATAAGCTGAAAAGTAGTTACCTATCATATATATTACAGTAGATAAAAATCATTTAACGTTTGTAGACTACTAAAATAATTGGTAGTGGTGTACGAACTATGAAAGTGGGTGGTGGTAGACAATTGTGGTGGTGGGTGATGGACCGTGGTGGTGGCCGACAATGGGTGGTGGTGGTGATGAACGATGGTGGTGGGTGGTGGTGGATGGTTGTGGCGGGTGGTGGTGGTGGCGGTGGCGGGTGGTGGATGGTGGTGGCGACAGACGGTGGGTGGTGGTGGTGGAAGGTGGTGGTAGTGGACGGTGGTTGTGGCCGACGGGGGTGGTGGTGGTGATGAACGGTAGTGGTGGTGGGTGGTTAACGATGGTGGTGGTTGGTGGTGGTGGCGGCAGACGGTGGGTGGTGGTGGTGGCGGTGGGTGGTGGTGGTGGTGGCGGCGGACGGTGGTGGTGGGTGGTGGTGGTGGCGGACGGTGGGTGGTGGTGGCGTTGGGCATTGGGTGTTGGTACTTGGTATGATGTTAAGAAGTGTGAAGAAGTGTGAAGATGGTAAAAAAAACTTATTTTTTAAGACCATAAAAGCAGTTTTCAGATCTTTTTTTTTAAACAAACAGTATTTAAGAGCTTATGTTTGCGCGCCCGCAGATATAGGCTCTTTGCAAACCTTATAAGCAAAAACAAACACAACCTAAGCTAAAGAGACGTTATTGCTAAGTTGTGAGAATTGAAAGCATGTTAGCATTTCAAAACCCAAACTAGTCGAATTAGAATATTTATTCACCACTTAAACCATATATGCAAAAATTAAAACTTATAAAATGTACAAGAAGATATACCTAATAGAGATTATGTTGTTGAACTCTTTAAAATGAACAACCTTATAAAACTCATTAAAGCTAGTTACTACATTTTTTATCCGTTGTGAAAGTTATAGATGCTTTGGTTCCTCAAAGTGGATAATTTTTCTTGTTAGCAAGAAGCATGTAAGAAAAAGTGTGACAAGGATGCGTCCTAAAAAAACCGTAAAAAAACTCAAGAAAAATAATAAAAAATCGTACCTCAAAATATAAATAAAACGAAAAAAATTAAAAAAGAAAACTAAAATGTTTCTCGCTAAAAAACAAAAACACAACGTCGAGAAAAAAAGATACAATGATAAAAAAAACACAATGACGAAAATTAAAAAGAAAACACAATGATATATAAAAAAAGACATAATAGATCGCATTACAGGACACGATTATTAGTAATAAAACACAATTTCAAGAAAATAAGATAAAATCAATGACGAAAATAAACAAAATCACAATGAAAAATATAAAGACACAATGATATTTTTCCACAATATTGTTTTTTTATAACGAGGACAACAAGAGAAATATATTAGTTTTATTATTTTTATATTGAGTTATTATTTTATTTACTGATTTGTTATTTTATATTTTTTGAAAGTCTTTTCAAGGCCACAAGTTCATCACATCATTTTTATTTTTGTTCTATTTTGTAGAATAACTTAAGCCATGTCTTCTTTATAAACAGTTAAATTTCAACAAGGAAATACCACTATTATCATTTCCAAATAACGAATATATCATTTTCATTTAATATCCATTATTACCCCATTATTAAACTTCCAATATTGGTCCAATGCTAGTCTCAGCCTAACCCAATCCAACCCAATCACGTTCATTCTGTCATCGTTCAAAAGTCTAAAACCCTAATTCATAGATACCCGCCTCTCGTCCTTTCATTAGAGTATAAATGTACGTCTTCAACTAACCAAAAATTCAACAACCCTATTTCACACTGCTTCGCCTCTTAACTTCTCATTACGGTAATCTAGCCTTAATCTTTGAAACCTACCTCTCTGCCTCTCATTTCTTGTTTCTAGCACTTTTACTCATGAAACTTGCTCATTATGAATTAATATTTGGTGGGTAGCCTTAAATTTGTTTGTCAAATGCTAAATCGTGACAATCATGATTTTGGCTTATCCCATGTATATATTGCATTTGTGGACATATCAGAATAGATTCATTAATTTGTTGTTAACGAATCAATTGAAACTTGATATTTAATTTATGAAATTAGAATTGCGTTTATGGGAAGTAAAAAAGTTCCAAATATTCTTTGTTTTCAACGTCAAATTTGATAGGAGATTACGGTGTTTGCAGTTCCTTGAATTCAAATTCAAACTTTTTGATTGAATTCCGTTTTTGGGGTTTTAACCAAATTCGGGTTAATTAGACAACACCGAATTCTCTGTTACGGATAAAAGAAAATTCAAATTCAAATTCAAATAAACGATCAAACTAACTGAAAATTCGAACCTAACTCATTGAAATGGTGTTTTCTATAAAAATGTACTGATTGTGATTAATATAATTAAATGGTTTAAAAAATCATATATGTGATTAATACATTCCGAATATATTCATTGCTCTTCAAAATGTATTGATGTGTTCAATTACTACTAATGCTATATTTATTTTTTCTAATTTGGCAGTTAGATTTGTAGATGCATGGTAAACATCATCTAATGCCTCAAAACCGACCAAATGAGGATTTCTATGTAAGGAGATGACTATGTTCTTTGTTTTTAATTATCAACCTACTACTTGTTTTTAACCAAATTTTATTTTCTAGGATTTTGCGGATGATGATTCTGACCAGATTGAGAAGCAATGTAGTGAGTTGGAAATGGAGCCGGTGAGGATTGGGAAACTTTAACACGAAGTTAAAATACTCGAAGATGAGCAAAAAACATTCAAGGTCATACGGTCATAATGTAAAGGTAAATATTGTCCATAAGTTATTAGGAGCTTAAATTATTCGAGTGGTCTTGTAATGTTAATTTTGTTATCTTGGTATTAGAGGCACTAGAGTTGTGTCTCTAAGATTTTTGTAAGTGCATGGTTTCAAATTCAATTCACGACTTTTTATCTTTGGCCTAAGCTGATTTTTGGACTATTTGATTTCCAGGGACCTGATATTGTTTTCCTTGTGGTACATGCAAGAAATCAACTCTCTATCAAGATGACAGGCGAGTGCTAAACCATAATGTGGTATTGAAGTTGAAACTGGAAGAGACAATTACTAAGTTGGGTGAATAACGTGAATCCCACGCAAGTGATTGAAAAGTTTTCTACAAGCGACACGATTATATGTTAATTACATTATTCAAGTCCTACATGCCAACTCCAACTCCAAAAGTTTAATGTAACTATGTTTTTGGGATGCCAATCATAACATGGAGTAGAGTTGGAGTTAACATGCAGGACTAGGATAATGTATTAAGATATAAATCACGTCACTTGTAGAAACTTTTCAAATCACTTGCACGAGATTCACATTTTTCACCCAACTTAACAATTGTCTCTTCCAATTTCAACTTTAGTTCCACATTATGGTTTAACACTCGCCTGCCATCTTGATAGAGCTGATTTCTTGCATGTACTACAGGGAAAACAATATCGGGTCCCTGAAAATCAAATATTCCATAAATCAGCTTAGGCCGTAGATCAAAAATCGTGAAGTGAATTTGAAACCATGCACTTACAAGAATCTTAGAAACACAACTTCATTTCCTGTAATACCTTGGTGACAAAATTTACATTTCAAGACCGCTCAAATAGTTTCATTTTTAAACTTCGATAACCTAAGGACAATATATATATCTTTATATTTTAACGGTTTGACCTTAATTGTTTTTTGCTCATCTTTGACCATTTTAATTTCCCATTCAAGTAAGGGCTGTTAATTGACGATAATCCATTGTTGGAACTGTTATTTGCCAATAGTATGTGATTATTTAAATCTAATTTTTTTCAGTGAAACTTTTAAGTCTATAAAAAGTTTCCTAGCCAATTTTGTAACATTTAATCACTTGTTTGTTGTTAAGCCTTTTGGGGGTGTGACTGTAACATCTTCTTTTCATTTTTTCTCTCAGTTTATGAAACTTGATATGAACAAAGGAAAGTATTTATATGTTCAATTATCAATTATTGTGTTTAATACCAGTTGTAAGTATTTATGTCAAATTATTATTAAGTGACTGAGTTGGTTTGTGTATGTAAAATTAGTAATGTTAATTACATATAAAGCTTTCTCACTAAATGTACCCCCTGGTTGTTTGTCATGCTCCCCATTTGGAAAAACCAACTTTCATATTAACCCTTGAAATCATATAATTACCAAATTAGCATAAAATAAGAATTTCATATTATTTTTCTTTACAAGTTGCGTTTTTTTTATGATTTCGAGTTTCGGGTTTAGGGTTCGGGTTTAGGGTTTAGGGTTCGGGTTTAGGTTTTCGGGTTTAGGTTTAGGGTTTAGGGTTTCGGGTTTTGAGTTTAGGGTTTAGGGTTCGGGTTTAGGTTTTCGGGTTTAGGTTTAGGGTTTAGGGTTTCGGGTTTTGAGTTTAGGGTTTAGGGTTTAGGGTTTAGGGTTTTAGGTTTAGGGTTTAGGGTTTTCGGGTTTAGGGTTTTCGACTTTCGGGTTTATTTTGTAAAAGATAAAGAGGTAAAATAAGGATATTATAAATATATATACTATTAAAATTAAAAAGAAAGATATTATAAATATTTACAATATTAATACTAAAAAAATAAATTAATATTAATACTTGATAGTTTTTAATTTGATATATGTAGTATAGATTATTAAGTGAAAAAAATGTTGTAGGGACTAATATGTATATAAATAATGTTAGGAGGTAACAGTAATTTATCTAATAAGTTAAAGGGGTGTATATTTAGTAAAAATGGTGTAAAGAGGGGTATGTTTAGCAGCACCCCTGTCTTAGTTTAAATTTTGTTTTATCGCCTATATTATTGTCACTAGACATGGTGTAATTTGAATTATCAGACTTCCGTTGTTAAGTTTAGTAAAGAATGCATATTTTGGTTTTAATGTATATATGTTGTTTCAAACTTAACTAAGGAGGTATTACAAGTACCAATAGTATATATTGTACTAGTTTGAGCTCCTCGTGTTTTGGGAGTTTATTTAGGTTTTTTAATCGTTTTGTCATTTTATATATTGTAATGTTTTTTATCTTTAACACGTAGTTTTGTTTTGATTTAATACGAGCCATCTTTATTCAAGATAACCATCAGACTATTTAAACCTTTTAGAGCATGTGACACATTTTCGCTTTGACCTATAATTTCAAACTATATGTTCGGAATCCCCAGGAAAAGAATAGCATCTTTCCTTTGATTCTCGAAATTGTTTTGCCAAGGTCCGAATCATAGTAACACTAGTACACAAATGGGCAGAAGGTGCGATGGGTGAAATATAGAAGGCGCGGTTCCAAGACTCAAGCGCACCTTTCGCAAAAGTTCATCATAATTTAATCTTTTAATAAATGTAAATGATGAAGGTGCGGTTTAGAAACAAATTAAATTTTGAATAAGTTCATATACAGAAGATGTGGTTCCAAGTCCTTTTGAAAGAACGAATGGCTATATTTTACGTATTACCTTCTTTCACTCTGCACACTCAATACTACTCTCTTCTTCCTCACAGCAAGCAAAAAAAACTCAAGTTTTCTCATCTTCAATTTTGTAATTTAATTGAAGTTAAGTTTTAATTTTAATAGATATTTTATACATGATATATTTGTTAAAATATGCATTTAAGATAACCTTTTAGAGAATACACTTCCAAAATTTATTTAATAGAGATAATTTTTGGATTTTCCCCTTTGGGACTGTTTTTTGAATATTCTATCTTGGAGAAATGACCAAACTCTTGGCAGTTATAATATTTAACTTTCAATTTGTCATATCCACTCCTGTTGCTCATGACTGAAAAATATTTCCCAGTTCTTTGCATGAAGTTGTTTATTTTTCTCACAATCACGGCCATGTTATATTTCAAATCCAACAACTCAAGATTATCAGGATCAACCTGATCATAACCCTCATCTGTCATGTCACTGTTTGCAACTTAACCACCCACCAATTGTTCACAAGCGGTCATGAAAGCTCCCATGAAGGAAAAATGCATTTATGCTTCCTTCATGTTTAGATTCGGTGGTGGACTGACAAAAGGAACTGAACCAGTATTGCTAGCAGTTGAACTTGACTATACAGTAGGTTCATATACAGTCTTTTGAGAAATGTCTTTAGTTGTTTGAGAATAAAAGGCAGTGATCGGAGTAGATGTAGGTGCACTTTTAATTACTGGATTTGTACCACCATATAAAGTAGGGTATTGATTACCCTTGGATGACTCTTGACATTTTAAATCAAAGTCTTTTTCCTTCAAATTTCGTATATACTCATTAGTAGTTAATTCTTCATTCTTGAAATACCCGTTTTATATGAGGACCATCAGGTAAGTTGCATAAGAAGAAGGTAGAGAATTCTTCATTGTATCAATGAGATCACTATCAGATGAAATTTTGTGATCAATTGTGCATTTCAGCAGTAAACGACAAAATCTTGTGATCAATTTACCAACATTTTCTCCTTGAATTAAGTTAAAGTTTACGAACTAATACTTTAGCATTGACTTCCTGCTCTCCCTTGTATTCCCTATACTTCTTGATTTCAAGGCTCGATACAAACGAGCACAGACCTTAATGTTACTAAACTGGTGTAAAATATTCTCGGGTAATATCATCGTCATAGTAGAATAAGCTTTAATCACAATCTCATAATCTTTCTTTTCCTCAGCAGACATTTGAGAGAATAACTTCTCATTACTAGCCAGGGTAACATAGCTTACTATTATCAGTACATAATCATGATCCAAACTCTGCATACAATCGGGATGAACGGATCCCAAATGTGCTTTAAATATTGGTTGATGTGTTGTAAAACACACTTACTTTCCGTACCTTTTTACCATGTTTTAAGTGCTTAATAGTATAATAAATAAGAGTTATGGCTTGTTTTTTCATGAACTTACAAAGATTGATAATTGATTGTAGGTTATGAGTTTTAAGGGAGAAAAGTTTCAAGTTTGAAGACTCTAGGGACCTTTCTGATCAATTTTGAAGACTACAACTCAAGGCCCGACCCAAGCCCACAAGATCCAAGCCTTTTATGCATAATATATTAAGTTAATTAAAAAAAATAAAAAAACCCTAACACCCTACCTGGTCTGATCGTAACTCAGCAGGAAGAAAATAAAGAAAAATGTGTTGTGGGAGCTTGGTGGCGGCTAGGAGAAGGAGATTAACATCAAGGGAGACTTGGTACAACAGCTAGGATTCATCTTCATCAATAATCTCAGCCATAATCATTGAGTATACATCCGTAAACTTTGTGTTCTTGTTCAAGATTCATAACTTGTTGATTTTGATCTTTAACTTGAATTGTTTTGCAATTAAATTGAAGATTGAGTTGTGCTTGATTGATATTGATTATTGAATGAGTTTAATTATGTTTTGGTTGAGTTTTATGATGTTTACATTGAGTGTTTTCTGCTGTCCAAAACTTATGTTAGGCTAAACTTGTTAGTTCTTCCTAGGTTAGAGGAATATTGTTAGGTTTTAATGAGTTTTATGGATTGTTGATCATCATGACTTGATTTGTTAATGAAAGTTTGGTTTAATATTGAATTAGGCTGTGTTTAGTGGCTGTGTTTTTATTAATTATACTCATATACCTCTTGCTTTGATTGATTGAATCAGTTTTGATTGATTATTGCTTGTTTGACTCTTTACTTTTTGTTTAGAGATTGTTTGCGGGAAGTAAATCCGTAGAATTTAAGAGGGTGTGTTAACTGATTAGATTCAGCGGGTAGGCACCTTGTTAGAGAATGAGAGGTGATAGGAAGTAAGGTCGTCTCATAGCTTTTACTTGTTAGGATTAGGATCGTGCGAGAGCGGGTTCGGTTCTTGTCGGGTTTGGGTTTGTGAGCGATTAGTTGATCTAATTTAAGTTAAATCAAATTGTTCCTCTATCCTTGGTTGTGTAGTATTCATTTCCATTAGGGTTATGTGTCGGTGAGTCCAAGAGGAGATTCGACATTAGAACACTTTAGCAACTCGTTTCCCGGTTTGTTCTTAAAATCAATTAAGTGTAAGTTAGGGTTTGTTAGTGAGACCGAGAGGTGATCTAGCTTTCTTGAGCGAACCTTAGTTGTGTCATTCTTAGGTACCGGTGTCGTGAGATCATTCAATCCATTAGCTTGTTAGGCCTTCAATATGATTCTTACCTAGGTAGACGTTTTCTCCATTGCCAGTAAAGCTTCTAAGTTTCGTTTAGTGTTTCATTAAGGTTAGTTAAGTCTAGTTAATTAATTTAGTTAAAGTAAGTTAGGTTAAGTAGTTTAATTATTAAAAATCATTAAAAAATATTATTCTTAGGAAGGTCTTGTCTAGAGTTAGTGATCAAAAACGTTTTCACGTGTCCTTGTGTTCGATACTCGGACTTCCTTAGTTCTATACTATTTAAAATCGGTACACTTGCCAGTTGTTTGTGGTTTCTCAGTTTCATTTTATAAATTTAAAGCTTAGTTGTGAGTTCCATAGAAAAAAACATTCATTAGACACACATCAAGTTTGACGTCTGATATGAGCTAAATTATATATAAATATTATAAATATTTCCTACATTTTATATAGCTTTTGACTTTATTTTTATTTCATATTACTCTCAACTGACACATATTTTAACTTTAAAGGTTTCATGAGACAACGAGTTTAAAACTAAATAAATGATTGTGTGAATGTATTGTAGGTGTGAAAGTGTTGGACTTCAAGTTTACAAGACATATGGGCTGAGCCCACAAGAAGATCAAAAGAAATAAAGAACAATATAGCAATTGGGGGCTTGATAGGCTGGTGGCTGGGTTTAAGTGGACAACAATATCGGCAATCGCGGTTTTTGCGTTTATCTGTGCTTAAAAGATAACCTATATGTTTTGAAAACTAGTCTTGAATTTTGATTCCATTGCAATATATATATTTTTCGAGGACGAAAAAGGTTTAAGTGTGGGGATATTTGATATGAACTAAATTAAATATAAATATTATAAATATTTCCTACATTTTATATAGCTTTTGACTTTGTTTTTATTTAATATTACGCTCAACTGACACATATTTTAACTTTAAAGGTTTCATGAGAAAACGAGTTTAAAACTAAATAATTGATTGTGTGAATGCATTGTAGGTGTGAAAGTGTTGGACTTCAAGTTTACAAGACATATGGGCTGGGCCCACAAGAAGATCAAAAGAAATAAAGAACTTATAACCAGAAAATAAACTCGTGGCCTTTAATATTTGTTGGAGCTAAAAAAATAAAACCCTAACATATACGTATAAAGAGACGAGAGCAGAACATAAGAAAATATATTACTTTGGGCTTTTTGGGTTTTGGGCGCCTCCTGGTTCGACTACTGTTGAGGGTTTTTGAGGTTTTTGGTTCGTGTGAGTGGACGAGCAGCAAGAAGAAAGCATAAAATAATATTAATGTTTCTTTTGGTTTGACTGGGTTTGACGTGAAGACAGGGAACAAAGTCAAAAGTGAAGAAGAAGAATTCAAGGAAGAAAGAATTAAAAAAGGTCATCTCGTTATTTTTTTTAGCTCAAATACTTAGATCTTTATTTTATGAACTATAAAACCTATATTATTATTATTATTATTTTTGTTTCATACTTGATTATGAGTAGCTAAATACTTTATACTACCCAGGTTTTGGTTTAGCACTATGTTATTTTAATGGTTTGACGAACTATTTATTTGACGTTGGTTGATTTAGTATTATGGTAAAGTTTTTAATTGGTTTGTTCATGGTATTGTTGAGTAATTAAATCTAGTTTATTACTTTAATATTTATTCTACTTGTGTTTAATAATTTTTGGTGATTGTTAGACGCATGATTAGGTTGTCTACTTTGTGTTTTCAACTTGTTCGCAGGTTATGGTCGAAATAACCGTAGGAGTAAATTATAAAAGTTTATTAGATTTTATTGTTCTTTCACTAGAGAGACCGGGAGGTGATTTAGTGTTGTGTCAGCTTTGTCATTTGCGGGTTTGGGTAATAATTGCACGGGAGTGAGTTATCCTAGGTCCCTAAGATTATTGTGATACAAGTTGTGTTCAAGTTAATTAAAAATACCCCCTTTATATTAATATATATTGTATTCGAAGAGACCGGGAGGTGATTTGAGTTTTGGGGTACCATAATATTATTAGGCAAGGTGAGACCGGGAGGTGATCCAAACCTTTAACAATTAAGCTTCACATGTCATTAGAGTTCTAGGGTGTCGTTGGTGAGGCCGGGAGGGGATCTAGCGTACTTTAGTGGTCTTTAGTGTCATATTTTTTAAGATATTGTTTTTCAACCAAGTCAAGTTCGTTAACTATTAATTTTAACTAGTAGGATTCCATTGCCTAGGTAGTCGTTTCTCATACTTGTTTTAAAACCCAATTTTTATAAAGTTTTATTTTTAATTAATTTTTAATTAGTTAAGTATTTTTAGTATAATTAATATAAAAAAGAATTCTAAAAAAATCAAAAAAGAAAGTCTAGGTTAGTAATCATAAGGTTTAATAATTAGAGTTTACCCATAGTGTCCTAGGTTCGATATCCGTTCTTACTTGCTAGCTACATTGTGACCGGTACACTTGCCGATTGTGTGGTTTTTTAGGTGAATTCGGTAAAACTTGGTTTTTAATATTATATACGATTTTACACGTCAAGTTTTTGGCGCCGTTGCCGGGGACACTGGCAAATTCTTTGTTTAAACCGAGTTGGTTATCTGATCTGTTTAATTGTTTATTTGCTTTTTAGTTGTTATTTTTTCTTTAGGTGTTTTTACTTGCTATTTTTGCCTTTAGTTTTAGTTAATAAAAAAATTCTAAATAATTTTGTTTTAGTTTATGCATAATACCCATTCTCAAGGCCCACCTTAATTCACTGCATCAAAAGAGCCCGAGAGAGAGTTTCAGGAGCGACTTAAGGAGACTACAGATAGCGAGAGCGATTCACCCGACATCCAGGTTAGCGTCTCTACTCCTAGAATAGATATGGGCGACGCCGTTCCACCACCGAGACGAACCGTTCATGCTAGAGCCAACGATGGCATCGTGGGAGCCCGATCTGCAATTGTCCGACCTGCTGCGACTAATAACCAAAAATGGCAAATCCCCTCTCACGTCATGAATTCTATCACCAATTCTGCTCAGTTCCATGGCTTGGATGACGAAGATGCTCCGGGACACCTGTCCCGATTCGTGCGGATCTGCGAAACTTTTAATATTAATAATATCTCGTCTGACGTCATTCATCTTAAGTTATTCCATTCTAACTTTCCGGTCGTGCTGCTACATGGTTTGACTCTCTTCCGAATGCCTCAATCGCCACATGGGCCGACTTGCAGTCCAAGTTCCTTAGGAAGTATTTCCCTCCATCGAAGGCCGGGCGTCTACGCGAGCAAATCCGTTCTTTTCATATGGACCCCGATGAGTCCTACTATTCCGCGTGGGAGCGTTTCCAAACTCTTATAAGCTGTTGTCCTCAGCATGGCCTAAACAATTGGGCTGTGGTTGAAAAATTCTATAACGGTCTTACTCCCGAAACCCAACAACGGTTCAATACCGCCGCCGGAGGAAACATGCTCGATAAACTCACCATAGAGGAGGCTGAAGAAATGTTCAAGAGCATTGCATTAGGGGATCAGCATATACCGAGTGGAAGGTCCGTCTCGGCTGCCAAGGCCGCAGCCATCTCAACGTCACGTGGAGTGCATCATGTTGATTAGAATACGAGTGTGTCTGCAGATGTGGAGGCACTGAAGAGGGAAGTCAGAGAGCTTAAGCTGCAAGCTCGTAGGTGCGAGATATGTCATGGAAATCACGAGACAGCCGATTGTCCCGTTGATTCTCAGGAGGAGGTAGATTTTCTTGCTAATCAAAACCGTCCCTTCAATTCTGGGTGGTAAAACAATAATTCTAACTGGCGGGCAGGTAACACCGGTTATCAGCAACGCCAGAATCTGTTCCAAGAACCCGCTCCCGAACCTGCCCCTGTACCAAATAGTACTTCTAAGATCGAGGAGATGTTGTCTAACCAATCTCAATTGTTAAATCAGCTCTTACAAAATAATGCCAACACCAAATCCACTCTTATGCAGCATGAGACGTTTATGAAGTGACAACAGGTCGCATTTCAGAATCTCGAGGCTAAGTTTGGTGAGTTGTCCGCAAAGATTGATCAACGACCCTCGGGGAGTCTTCCAAGTAACACCGTCCCTAATCCTGGCCCCAACTATTCTAAACCATTTCAAAATTCTCAGGCCAAGGCAGTGACCACCCGAAGTGGGCGAGGTGTCGTTAGAGATACACGAAGTGAGGAGGAGGAAGTTGATGAGGAGATGGGGATGGAGACACTGCTTGATGAGGTGAACCAGAGGCAAGGCCCAACAAGTACCTCACAGTCAGGCGGTGCGTCAGTTGAGAAGGAGAAGCAGGTTGAACAGGAACCGGTGCGCGTCTAAAAGCCAAAACCGCCATATCCCGGTCGTCTAGTGAAGAAGAATGATTCGGAGCAGTACTCTAGGTTTCTCTACATGCTTAAAAAGCTCCATGTGAACATTCCGTTTATTGAAGGTCTCGCGAACATGCCAAAACACGCCAAGTTTCTTAAAGATTTGCTCACTAATAAAAAGAAACTTGAGGAGCTTTCGACTGTTACTCTTAGTGAGGAGTGTTCTGCCGCCGTACAGAACAAGCTTCCTAGGAAGATGACAGATCTGGGCATCTTTACCATTCCTTGCTTGATTGGTAATCTTCATATTAGCAACGCTTTGGCAGACCTCGGTGCAAGCATTAACCTCATGCCCTATTCAGTGTTTGCCAAACTTGACGTGGGAGAGCTGCTTCCCACCCGAATGAGTATCCAGTTGGCAAACAGATCTGTGAAGTTTCCAAGGGGCATTGTGGAGAACATGTTAGTGCAGGTGGACAAATTCATCTTTCCGGTCGACTTTGTCATTCTCGATATGGATGAGGACTCGAACGTTCCGCTCATCCTCGGTCATCCATTCTTAGTCACCGCACGCGCTCTCATTGACGTTGCTGATGGAAAATTAACTCTTCGAGTTCATGATGACACGGTCACATTCGACGTGCAGAAATCCATGAGGCACACTCAGTAGCAGGATGACACTCTCTACTTCATCGACACTTTCATGATGCATGTAGGCGACTATCTTACGAAGGTCTGCCAGAGAGACACGTCTGACACTCAGATCATCGATGTGGAGAATCAGTCATTTGAGATGACAGAATTTGATTTTGAGTTGCAGGAGAAGGAGGAATTGCAATTACTCGAGACAGGAGGACACGAGCCAATCATGAGCTCCCAAATATTTTCTAATGTCCCTGCGGTTGAAGAGCAACAGTTTCCGATTGAAAAACCATCTGTTGAGAACCCCCTATATTTAGAGCTAAAAGATTTACCATCTCACATCGAGTATGCGTTTTTAGGGGAGGGGTCTCAACTTCCCGTCATCATGTCTTCGAGTTTGGAGACGGAGGAGAAGGAGAAGTTGATGGTTGTTATGAAATCTCATAAGCATGCCATCGCTTGGAAGCTTATGGATATCAAAGGTATAAACCCGTCATTTTTCACACATAAAATCTTTATGGAAGACGAGTTTAAACCTGCGGTTCAGCCACAGAGGAGGCTTAACCCGAACATGCAGGAGGTTGTTAAGAAGGAGGTTATTAAGTTGCTCGATGCTGGTTTGATTTTTCCAATCTCCGACTCCGCGTGGGTTAGCCCAGTCCAGGTGGTCCCTAAAAAGGGCGGTATGACAGTTATCACGAATGAAAAGAATGAGCTCATACCGACACGGACTGTAACAGGGTGGCGAGTTTGCATCGACTACCGCAGACTTAACGAGGCCACACGAAAGGACCATTTTCCGCTTCCATTCATCGATCAGATGCTTGAGCGTTTGTCAGGACAATAATTCTACTGTTTTCTTGACGGCTTTTCCGGTTATTTCCAGATCCCCATCGCCCCGAGTGATCAAAAGAAGACCACGTTTACATGTCCCTTTGGCACATTCGCGTACCGACGCATGCCATTTGGATTATGTAACGCTCCAGCCACATTTTAGCGGTGCATGGTGGCCATTTTTCATGAGTTAATCGAGGATTCCATGGAAGTCTTTATGGATGATTTTTCTGTCTTTGGGAATTCCTTTGATGATTGTCTGCGTAACTTAGATCGAATGCTCGCTAGATGTGAAGAGACGAACCTTATGCTTAATTGGGAGAAATGTCACTTTATGGTTCGTGAGGGTATTGTTTTAGGTCATAAGATTTCTAGTGCGGGGATTGAGGTAGATAGAGCTAAGGTCGACACCATTTCCAAACTTCCACCGCCCACTTATGTGAAATCTATTCGTAGTTTCTTAGGTCATGCGAGATTCTATCGCCGATTTATAAAAGATTTCTCGAAAATATCCCGTCCGATGACCCAGCTTTTAGAGAAAGATAGGCCGTTTGATTTTAGTGAGGAGTGTTTGAGGGCCTTTGAGTTGATTAAGGAGAGGTTAGTGAGTGCTCCTATTCTTGTTGCTCCCGATTGTAATCTTCCGTTTGAGATCATGTGTGATGCGAGCGATTTTGCTGTTGGAGCTGTGTTAGGGCAGCGTCGAGAGAAACACTTTCATCCCATCTATTACGCTAGCAAGACCCTTAACGATGCTCAGGAAAATTACACCACGACAGAGAAGGAACTCCTTGGGGTTGTTTTCGCGTGCGATAAATTCCGTTCCTATCTCGTACTTTCTAAGACTATCATTTTCTATGATCATGCGGCTCTACGTTACTTGTTTGCTAAGAAAGATGCGAAGCCTCGAATCCTTCGTTGGATCCTTTTACTTCAGGAGTTCGATTTAGAAATTAAAGATAAAAGAGGAGCTGAAAACGTCGCCGCCGACCACTTGTCAAGGCTAGAAAATTCCGACATGGACAAGACCCGGGAACAGGGAATTGGTGATGATTTCCCGGGTGAGACCCTATTGTATGTAAAGGCGAGTGAAGAGGGGATTCCATGGTTTGCTGATCTTGCTAATTATCTATCCTCTGGTGAGTTAGTGCCCGGACTGACATATCAACAAAAGAAGAAGTTCTTTGCAGATATCAAGTTCTACATTTGGGTGGATCTGTACTTATTCCGTATTGGCTCGGATCAGGTGATTCGAAGATGTGTTTTTGGTGATGAAGCTCATAGTATTCTTCGACATTGTCATAAGGGCCCGACTGGTGGCCATTTTGGTGCGACTTATACCGCTAAACGCGTGTTTGATGCGGGATTCTATTGGCCGACTATTTTTCGTGATGCGCATGAGTTTGTTCGTTCATGTGATGCTTGTCAGAGAGCTGGAAACATCTCATCCCGAAATGAGATGCCCCAAAACCCCATCCAGGTGGTTGAGATCTTCGATATATGGGGCATTGATTTTATGGGTCCATTTCCTATGTCTAGAGGGAACAGATACATCCTCGTTTCTGTCGATTACGTTTACAAATGGGTGGAGGCTCAAGCCTTACCTAGAAATGACGCGCGAGTTGTAATGGGATTCCTTCGAAAACTCTTTGCTCGATTCGGTACTCCTAAGGCCCTGATCAGTGATTGGGGTACCCACTTTTGTAATGCTCAGATGGATAAGGTTTTGAAACGTTATGAGGTCACCCATCGACTTTCTACGGCCTACCATCCTCAGACTAGCGGTCAAGTGAAAAATACCAATCGTGGCATTAAGAGGATATTAGAGAAAACGGTAGGGAACAGTCGCGGTGACTGGGCTGAAAAGTTAGATGACGCACTCTGGGCCTTCCGTACTGCGTTCAAAACGCCTATCGGGACCACTCCCTTTCGGTTTGTTTATGGAAAGGCGTGTCATCTCCCTGTTGAGTTAGAACATCGTGCGTATTGGGCATTAAGAGCTGTAAATCTTGATTTATCTGCGGTGGGAAAGAGTCGTTTTCTTCAAATTCATGAGGTTGAGGAGTTACGGAACGAGGCATATGAAAGAAGTTGGGGATATAAGGAGCGAACAAAGGAACGCCATGATAAACATATTAAGGGGCCCAAAGAGTTTAAGTGTGGGGATAAGGTTCTTTTGTATAATTCCTGGTTAAAGCTGTTTCTGGGTAAATTGAAATCCCGATGGGCTAGTTCATTCGTTGTGAACGAGGCATTTCCATATGGAGCGGTTGAGATAGAGGCTGATGATGGACATTCATGGAAAGTGAATGGGCATAGACTGAAGCATTATGTTGGAGGTCCACTTGGTGATCGGGAGGAGGAGGCGATCTACCTTGATCTGCCAGGAGAGTAGAGAGGAGAGCACACTCGGGACGTTACCCGAGTTGTATAGTTTGTATAAAACTTAGTTGCATTATTTTCTTTTATTTTTATTTTTATTCTTCTTTGTTTTATTTTTCTTTGAGTCTTTTAGTCCTTAGAGTCTGTTTGATGTCTGCTTTGGGTTGTTTTGAGTTTTATTTTGTAGGATTGGATTTTCTCATTCGTACTCAATCTCCATTCGGATGAGGATTTTCTGAGCCTATCATATTGTAGATGACACCCAGAAGCTGCGGCCGCGAATGAAATGCTATACGGTCGCCTTGGAACGAGACTTGTGAAGATAACTGCATTATTACCAGGGGAGTCTGTTCCAATTTATTGTTTTATTTGCTTACATTTTTTTTATTCAGCTTTATTTTCTGTCTTTATCTATTCCTACATTGGGGACAATGTAGATTTTAAGTGTGGGGATGGGAACTGACGTTTTCTTTTGGTTAAAATAAAAAGTTTAAAAAAATAAAAAAAATAAAAATAAAAAATAGTTTCAAATTTTATTATAAAAAAAAAGAAAAAAAATATAAAATATAAAGTTTTATTAGATTATTAATATAAAAATAAAAAAAATGGTTAAAAAAATGTCCTGAAATTTTAATGAAATTTTTTGCAAATATATAGAAAATGATAGAAAAATTTGAGATTGGTTTATAAAACTACTATTATATATGAGATTAAATAAAAGATAACGTACTAAACATGGGATGTGTCGGTAGGCCCAACTAGCTTAGATAGTCCTCTTTAGCAAGTTTTGTATATCCAATAATTTGAAAAACGGTGAAACCGAATTTCGATGCTTAGGGAGGATTACCATAATCTAAAAACTTTGAGATGGTAGGACTTAGATGCACTCAAACCAGCACACCACCATATGTCCATCTTTTTACGAGCTTAGAAATAGTTATATACTTTAGGGTAATATAAAAAAAAAGAAAAAGAAAAGAGAAAAAAAAAAGAAAAAGAAAAAAAGAAAAAAAAGAGAAAAAAAAGTGAAGTATGTTTTGAAAGTTATGTGTATTATCAAAAGTTGTTCAAGAAAAGCAAATGCTTGTGAAGAAAGTTATGTATTGTAAAATGCCAAAGAAGCATCCTCAAAGTTAGTAAAAAAGGCCAAAGTTGCACATACTAGACGGGACTTAGAGTTTACGTGTTACCAAGGGGATAGTGACTCTGAGGATACACTATTGGGGCTCGAAGGTTCTTAGTCAATAAATAACAAATTAGGAATTTATAGGACAAAGTCCAATAATATTTAGGAATAGCTTGTACGACCTTCACATGACCATTCATCCATCAAATTTCACCGAGTGCATATAATTAGTACCATCAACGAGTCCTTGGCTTATGGTAATTTGTCAAACCAGTTTGCTTTGACTCTAGTTTTTCTAGCTCTCTTTGTTTGAGATGGGGTAGGTGTAGTCGTGGTTTTTGAACTCAAAGCGCTTAATGCAATTGGGGGCTTGATAGGCTGGTGGCTGGGTTTAAGTGGACAACAATATCGGCAATCGCGGTTTTTGCGTTTATCTGTGCTTAAAAGATAACCTATATGTTTTGAAAACTAGTCTTGAATTTTGATTCCATTGCAATATATATATTTTTCGAGGACGAAAAAGGTTTAAGTGTGGGGATATTTGATATGAACTAAATTATATATAAATATTATAAATATTTCCTACATTTTATATAGCTTTTGACTTTGTTTTTATTTAATATTACGCTCAACTGACACATATTTTAACTTTAAAGGTTTCATGAGAAAACGAGTTTAAAACTAAATAATTGATTGTGTGAATGCATTGTAGGTGTGAAAGTGTTGGACTTCAAGTTTACAAGACATATGGGCTGGGCCCACAAGAAGATCAAAAGAAATAAAGAACTTATAACCAGAAAATAAACTCGTGGCCTTTAATATTTGTTGGAGCTAAAAAAATAAAACCCTAACATATACGTATAAAGAGACGAGAGCAGAACATAAGAAAATATATTACTTTGGGCTTTTTGGGTTTTGGGCGCCTCCTGGTTCGACTACTGTTGAGGGTTTTTGAGGTTTTTGGTTCGTGTGAGTGGACGAGCAGCAAGAAGAAAGCATAAAATAATATTAATGTTTCTTTTGGTTTGACTGGGTTTGACGTGAAGACAGGGAACAAAGTCAAAAGTGAAGAAGAAGAATTCAAGGAAGATAGAATTAAAAAAGGTCATCTCGTTATTATTTTTAGCTCAAATACTTAGATCTTTATTTTATGAACTATAAAACCTATATTATTATTATTATTATTTTAGTTTCATACTTGATTATGAGTAGCTAAATACTTTATACTACCCAGGTTTTGGTTGAGCACTATGTTATTTTAATGGTTTGACGAACTATTTATTTGACGTTGGTTGATTTAGTATTATGGTAAAGTTTTTAATTGGTTTGTTCATGGTATTGTTGAGTAATTAAATCTAGTTTATTACTTTAATATTTATTCCACTTGTGTTTAATAATTTTTGGTGATTGTTAGACGCATGTTTAGGTTGTCTACTTTGTGTTTTCAACTTGTTTGCGGTTTATGATCGAAATAACCGTAGGAGTAAATTATAAAAGTTTATTAGATTTTATTGTTCTTTCACTAGAGAGACCGGGAGGTGATTTAGTGTTGTGTCATCTTTGTCATTTGCGGGTTTGGGTAATAATTGCACGGGAGTGAGTTATCCTAGGTCCCTAAGATTATTGTGATACAAGTTGTGTTCAAGTTAATTAAAAATACCCCTTTATATTAATATATATTGTATTCGAAGAGACCGGGAGATGATTTGAGTTTTGGGGTACCATAATATTATAGGCAAAGTGAGACCGGGAGGTGATCAAAACCTTTAACAATTAAGCTTCAAATGTCATTATAGTTCTAGGGTGTCGTTGGTGAGGCCGAGAGGCGATCTAGAGTACTTTAGTGGTCTTTAGTGTCATATTTTTTAAGATATTGTTTTTCAACCAAGTCAAGTTCGTTAACTATTAATTTTAACTAGTAGGATTCCATTGCCTAGGTAGTCGTTTCTCATATTTGTTTTAAAACCCAATTTTTATAAAGTTTTATTTTTAATTAATTTTTAATTAGTTAAGTATTTTTAGTATAATTAATATAAAAAAGAATTCTAAAAAAAATCAAAAAAGAAAGTCTAGGTTAGTAATCATAAGGTTTAATAATTAGAGTTTACCCATAGTGCCCTAGGTTCGATATCCGTTCTTACTTGCTAGCTACATTGTAACCGGTATACTTGCAGATTGTGTGGTTTTTTAGGTGAATTCGGTAAAACTTGGTTTTTAATATTATATACATTTTTCACACATTTGCGTCGCTGCCGGGGACACGGTTAGAGGCGTATTGAGAACGACTCGAGTTAGGACTTACCTTGTTTGATACTTGTTTTTCTTATTTGCTTTGTTTGTTAGTTAAAATAGTTTAGCTAATTTTAGTTTATTTTGTTTATTTTAATAGTTGTATGCGACGTACTCAATCTCTAGGACCGCCAGAAGCTGAAGGATTTTCCGAACCAGAGAGAGAGTTTCGTGAGAGACGTCATACCAGACCGTCTTCCAGTTCTTCTATGTCCATTGGTAATACATCCTCTTCTCCTACTTTTTCTGAACCCGTCATTAAGGATAGGATTATGGCCGACGCACCACAGTGGAGGACAGTTGTAGACTGGGCCCATCCGGTCGATGCGGGCGCGAGATCCAGCATTGCTCCACCAGCCATCGCAGTTAACACGACTTGGCAGATTTCATCGAACATACTGAACACCATCTCTCATTCTGCGCAGTTTCACGAGTTGCTCCACGAAAACCCGCATTCTCATCTCACTCGCATTGCACGTATTTGCGACACTTTTCATCTTGTCGGCGTATCCGAAGACGCCATTAAACTTCGCATTTTTCCGTTCTCCCTCGTTGATCATGCGATTTTGTGGCTAGAGTCTCTCCCACAGGGATCCATTTCTACTTGGGCCGCCATGAAGACCCAGTTTCTTGACAAATACGATCTTCCGGCTAAGGCCGCTCGTTTGCGTAACCAGATTCATTGTTTTCGGATGGAGGACACCGAGAGATTCTACGAGGCGTGAGAGAGATTCAAAAACCTACTTGCTTTATGCCTGAACCACGGCCTGCAAGACTGGGCAGTTGTTGAATAGTTCAATAACGGAGTGACATACGCGACTCAGAGTATGCTCGACACGGCTGCGGGAGGCAACTTAATGACGACGAAGGATACCGATGAGTGCATAGAGTGCATTGCCTTGTTTAACGGATTAGCCATGAGTGGATGCCAGCAACCACCCGTTAAGAGCACCAAAACCATCGACTCCTTATCACGCGGTATACATTCGGTCGACACGAGCAACGCACTTGCGACACAGGTTGAGGCGTTGACGAAGATCGTGAAGGACTTGCAAGTGAAGAGTAAGCTGTGCGATATTTGTAGAGGAGGGCATGATACCGTTCAGTGCCCCGTAGGTTTCTAGGAGGTGGTTGTAGACTTTGTTAATAATCCGACTGAAATCAAAATTCTTTCAATTCTTATAATTCAGGTTGGAGAGGTAATCAAAATTCTAGTTGGAGGAATGTAAATCAGTCCGGCTTCCAGCCGCGTTAGAGTCTATTCCAGGATTCCGATGAGGGAGCGAGTAGTGGGGAGAAGAAGCCCACGCTAGAGGAGATAATGGCACAGCAGACACAGATGCTGTCACAGCCTATGACTCGAGAGGACTCTCGTCATAAAGAGACTCAAGAGAAATTTCGGGATCACAAGTCATTCATGAGGAATCAGGGGGCATCCATTCAGAATCTCGAGTTTCAGATGGGGGAGATTGTGAGTCGATTAAACGATAGGTCTCCAGGTACACTTCCGAGAAACACTGAGCAAAATCCGAAGGCATTCGCGAAGGCTGTGATGACGAGGAGCGGTGCAGGGGCACGAAGCGAGCCCGTGAGTCAGGGGGTGACGAGAGGAGGAATTGAGGAGCATGCAGTCGATGGAGAGGAGCAGGTGGATGAGGTGATTCAATTGGAGTCTCCACCAGCCAAGGTGCATCAAAGGCGAAGCCCTGGAAGTACAGCACATGCCGAGGACCAGCAGTTACCCAGCACACCAGCGAGAGTCTACAAACCTAGACTTCCATATCCCGGGAGACTCCGCAGGGATAGAGACGAGGAGCAGAACTCCAAATTTCTTGATCTTCTGAAGCAACTTCACCTTAACATTCCATTCCTTGAGGCACTCACTCAAATGCCGAAATATGCAAAGTTCCTTAAGGATATTCTTTCGAATAAGGAGAAGTTACCTGAGGTCTCTTCCATCCCACTGAGTGCTAGTTGCTCTGTAGTCTTGCAAAAAAAGTTACCAGAGAAGATGTCCGATCCTGGGAGTTTCACGATTCCCTACATCTTGAGTGATGATATGGTTGTTCATGAGTTGGCGAATCTTGGTGCCAGTATTAATCTCATGCCGTATTCCGTGTATTCCATTAGGGTAGTGTGTCGGTGAGTCCGAGAGGAGAGTCGGCATTAGAACACTTTAACAATTCGTTTCCCGGTTTGTTCTTAAAAAATTAACTAAGTGTAAGTTAGAGTTTGTTGGTGAGACCGGGAGGTGATCTAGCTTTCTTGAGTGACCCTTAGTTGTGTCATCCTTAGAAAACGGTGTCGTGAGATTCATCAATCCATTAGCTTATTATACCTTCAATATGATTCTTACCTAGGTAGACGTTTTCTCCAATTTGAGTTAAGTCTCTAAGTTTTATCAAGTGTTTAGTTAAGTTTAGTTGATTAATTTAGTTAAAGTAAGGTAGGTCAAGTAGTTAATTATTAAAAATCATTTAAATATTCTTAGGTGAGTCTTGGTTAGGGTTAACTATTAAAAACGTTTTCACGTGTCCTTGTGTTCGATACTAGGACTTCCTTAGTTCTATACTATTAGTGATCGGTACACTTTCCAGTTTTGTGTGGTTTCTTTAGGAGTCTTGTTTTATAAATTAAAGCTTATTGTGAGTTACTTAGAAAGAGCATCATTAGACACACATCAATTGGTACCCAAATCCGATTTCCCATTCTAAGAATACCATCGTCACCCTTGACTAGCGAGTCATTGGTGCCATTATGTTTTTCGTCGGAGATCTTGTTTTCGTTGATCGCTTGAACTTGAGCGGATTTGATTTGTTTGATGAGATCTATTTGGAGTTATAATCTTAACGCTCGGACTCTTTTTGGTTTTTCATGTTCTTTACGACTTAGGGCATCGGCCACAACGTTAGCCTTCCCTTCATGATAGACGATTTCACAGTTGTAATCATTTAGTGTTTCCATCCAACATCGTTGTCGCATGTTAAGTTCTTTTTGCTCAAAATATGTTTCAAACTCTTATGATCGGTATCCACGATAAATCTTACTCCGTAGAGATAGTGCCTCCATATCTTTAAGGCAAAGATTATGGCGCCTACCTCTAGATCGTGAGTTGTGTAGTTCTTTTCATGCACCTTGAGTTGACGAGAGGCGTAAGCGATTACTTCTTGCATTGCATTAGTACACATTAGTACACATCCCAAACCGGAATGAGACGCGTCACTAAAGACAACAAATTCCTCAGTACCTTCTGGCAAGGCTAGTATGGGTGCTTGGGTGAGTTTTTGTTTAAATATACCGAATGCCTCTTGTTGTTTGGTTCCCCATTCATACTTGATGTTCTTATGAGTTAACGAGGTTAGAGAAACGGCTATTCTAGAGAAATTTTCAATGAACATTCGATAATAGCCGGCCAAACCTAAGAACTTCGGATCTCAGTTGGCGACTTTGGAATCCCCCACTTAGAGATAGCTTCAATCTTAGCGAGGTCCAATTGAATATTGTTTACGTTTATGATGTGTCCAAGGAATTGTACTTAGGGAAGCCAGAATTCGCATTTCAAGAACTTGGCGTACAACTTCTCGGTTCTTAGTATTTCAAGTAAGGTTCGAAGGTGATTTCCATGATATTACTTAGACTTAGAGTAAATGAGTATGTCGTCGATGAATACAATAACAAATTTATCCAAGTAAGGCTTACAGATTCGATTCATCATATCCATGAACGCGGCTGGCGCATTAGTGAGACCAAACGGCATGACCGGGAACTCATAATGGACGACCTCATTCGGAAAGCGGTATTCGGAATGTCCTCGGATTGAACTTTGAGTTGGTGATAGCCGGAACGATGATCGATTTTAGTAAAGAAGCTTGCGCCTTGGAGTTGGTCAAAGAGATCATCGATTCGAGAGACTCGATAACGATTTTTGATTGTAAATTTGTTCAATGCTCGATAGTCGATACACATACGCATGGATCCATCTTTCTTCTTGACAAAAAGTATCGGCGCTCCCCATGGTGATGAACTTGGTCGTATAAAGCCTTTCTTGAGAAGCTCGTCGAGTTGTTTATTTAATTCATTCATCTCAGTTGGCGCTAAGAGATACGGTGCTTTGGCGATTGGAGCAGTACCGGGAATAAGATCGATCCTAAACTCAACTTCACGATCGGGAGGGATTCCAGGAGGTTCATCGGGAAAAACATCGGAATAATCAGAAACAATTGGTACATCTTTGATTTCTTTGGGTTTAGATTCTTCGGTGACGTAGGCCATGAATGCTAAGCATCCTTGATTTAAACATTTGTTAGCCCTTATCATGGAGATTAGGTTAACTTGGCCAGCGTCTTTATCCCCTTCAATTCGAATAGTTCTTTATCAGGGGCTCGAAGTTCAACAGTCTTGTTATTGCAAATGATAGGAGCATGGTTGCCGGATAACCAATCCATACCAAGTACAATATTAAAACTAGCAAGATTCATAGGCAACAAATGAATGGGTAAGACATAACCAGCTAAAAGAATCTTTCCGTTTTCAAAGGCTTCAGAGATTTTAACTATTTCACCACTAGCGGTCTCGACGCTTAGAGTTTTATTTAGTTTTGTTAGAGGTTCATTTAATAGACTACAAAAGTTATAATCTATAAAACTTAAGTCGGCACCTGAATCAAACAAAACTCTAGCATAAGCATCGTTGACTAGGAACGTACTGGTAATGGTTTCCGGCATGTTGGCCGCTTTCTTGGTATCGAGAACAAAAACTCTTGTATTGCCCTTTTTGGCTTGACCACTTCCACCCGCACCACCAGTTGCAGGATTGTTTTTAGGGCATTCAAAGCTAAGATGGCCCATTTCCTTGCAACCGAAGCAAGTCATTCTCTTTTTCTAGCAATCGACCGCTACGTAGGCCAGGCTTTTGACATGAATCATAGGCGGCTGCAGACGGAGCATAATGACATCGCCCCCTATGATATTTCTTGCAAGTCTTGCGTTGATCAACACTTTTGCCCTTGAATCATTGTGGAACATTGGAATTGAACCCAGACTTGCGTTGATCAACACTTTTGCCCTTGAGGTGGGCATTTCCTCCTTTCTTTGGGTCGTGAGTTGTTAAGACCTTCTTATCTTCTTCTTTGTTGTGGATCATTCCGCCCATCAGATAACTAGCCAATTCCATTGCGGAGTCGGCGGTTTGTGGCATGTGTGACCTCACCATGTCGCAGATTTCCCGCGGAAATCCCCATATATATCTAGTAACTTTGCTGGACTCAGGGTTAACCAGTTGGGGAACGAGTCGATAGTACTCGTGGAATTTGGTATTATACTCACGAAGGTTAGTTCCTACGACCTTATGGTTAAGAAATTTAGTTTGGATTTGATCGGTCTCGTGCATAGGAAAAAAATTCGCTATCAACATTTCTTTGAATTCATCCCACGAAAGATTGTATAACACTTGTCGTCCCCTCCTGATGATCATCGAATTCCACCACTCTAGAGCTTCGCCCTTGAACATCTGGGCAGAATATTGAATCTTTTCTTGGGCGGAGCACTTGCTTATAATCACCATGGATTCCATCTCCTCCAGCCATCGAACAGTCGTGATAGCTCCTTTATCTCCATGAAACTCCTTGGGTCCAAAATACTTAAAATCGTTAAAGGAACAACCTCCAATTTTCAACTTTTTAAACTCTTGTCTAACACCACCATCGACATTCGACTCATGAACACTTTCTTTAACATGGGACGGTTTAGGTCGAGATTTAACGGACTTATGAGAGGGTTTAACAGATTGGGAATGCTTTGATTGCTTAGAGTGTCTAGACTGGGACCTAGCCTCAGATTCAACCCTAACAGCTTCTTTCACTATTCGTTGTATTTGTTTCATGTATTTGTCGGGAATTGGTTCTTCTTGTTCTTTCTCGGGGTCTTCCCCTTTTATTTTCTTTTGTCTGCTTCTTTTCGAGAAGCCTCAATATTGTTACTTTGATGAGACATTTTATCTTTTCTTTATCAACTTTTCTTTTTAACTGAAATTTAAACAATAATTTCTTTTTAAGGACACGCCTTTATTTATTATATATATCTCATAAGAGATATACATATATATATATATATATATATATTAATCGTTGTCATATATATATATATAACCCTATCCTTATTATTAGAACGTTCAACGTTCTTTATTACACATATATTACACATATCACATTAGGGTTACATCAAACACACGCATTCCTTATAACACCACTCTCTCATCACACATTTCTTCAATCCTTCAGATACTTCTTCACCACCTTGGTCAATTTGTTACATTTCCGAAGAAGTTTGTCCCCTATCTTCTTCTTTTTCTTCTCATCCACCGATATCTTCTTCTTAAGGTCATCACTCTCATGCAAGGCTCGGTCCATGTAATCTTCTTGTGATTGTGCGATCTCATTTGGGTATCCGTAACTTGGAGGTGGGTCGCAGTAACCCATCGTCACTATGTCATAATGGTTCTTCGGGTCCGGATACGGAGATGCGGTCACATCAGAGGGATAGTTGAAGAATGCCTCAGCAGCTTCGTTTTGTTCGCGGATTGAATTTGCTTGTTCTTCAACTGTCGGGATCTAGCCTTGGTATGGTGGAAAACTTGGTGGAGACTTGTTCCTTAAACTTTGAAGATATTAGACATACGAGTCCACAGATCCATACTTTTGATTCTTATATAAGAACGGTTGCACACATCCTTGGCTTGAAGGGCAATCACCGTCAGACGGTTCTTCCATTGGAGTTGGTTCTTCTTCGGGTTCTTCTTCCGGTTCCTCTTCTTCCTCCGGGTCCTCTTCTTCCTCCGGGTCCTCTTCTTCCTCAGGGTCCTCTTCTTCCATTGACTTTGTAGCCCCATGCACCATTGAAGGGATACGGAAATTCTCGTTCGGCATCATCACTCTCATTTTTGGGCTTGTGGGATGATCCTTCATTGTTGTTGGGACGAGAATCAATAGCAGAGGTTATAGTGTGCCATCTTTGTTGGTCAGAATGGCATTGCAATCAGTCATATGAGTCGGACCCATTTACTTGCTTATTGGAGAGGAATGCATATGATGGATGAGGATTTTTCGGTACATATGTTGGGACCTCGGATGGGTAGTATGGCGGAATATTTAATGGTTGATATGTGGGAATATTCGATGGGTGGTACATTAGAATACTTGGGGGATGGTAGCTGGAGTGTCTTGGGGGATCTTTTCTTTGCACAGGTGGACTATCGGGTAAGTTGATTGGACAATGCTCGGTTTCGGGAAAGTATATTGGTTTGGATCGATCATTCTCTATGTCTTGGATAAAGAACGCCTCACAGTAATCTTCACTCATGTTATCCCTTGGGAGTGGTTCGGCGATTCCAGCCTTCTTGGTTATTCTCTTATAACTCTTCATCATTTTGTTGAAAGACATCTAATATGTTGGGTGGTTTAGAGTGAGGAGGGAAAGAAAAGGTTACCAACCTATCTTATCCCTATTCAAGTAAAACAAATAATAAAATATTTTTCCTATGATTGGATCAAATCTTAGGTATAATCTTTTAATACCTAATTCTCTTAGATCGATGGCTCTGATACCAACCTGTCACACCCCCATCTAAGGCCTAGGAGTGCGACCAAAAGTTGGTTAAAGCGGAAGACTTTTGATATATGTGGATTTAAGTTGTAAATATTTACATTACAAAAGACGTGATTATAAAATACCCGTTTTAAGTTTACACAAAAGTATTACTTATTAATTTTTACAAACCACCATTTATATATTTAAGTTTATTAAAAACGATCCGAGCCATCGGATATCTTGAGCACTTCGTTCTTCAAGCCCTAATCTTGGTTACCTGCAAAATGTTAGAAAATACGTCAACAACGAATGCTGGTGAATATGCTGACGCGAAAATATTTTCTTTTATTTAATCACCCCTCGAGACCACGTAAGTCTCGGCCCATCTTGGCTTAGGAATAATCAAAGTTAATACAACATAATTATAAACTCAAGTCTCTACACTAAATACCTCAGCAAACACCACAGTGTTCGACTTGGTTAAGTACCCGTATGTATACACATGGTTATTACTCCCTGCAGGCGAGCGCAACTATAACCAAGTGTGGTGCGATGTGCCCACCTCATTTTACCACATATGTAAGAATCCAGACAAACGTATACTACAGCCTAAGGGCTAGGTTTAAACTCTTGTTTATAATGTTTTAGAGACACTTAGTCTCATGTAAAACCTTTTCATTTAACAAATTGACTCGTTTTAAAACAAGTTTATAAAATTTCGGGGCGTATTCACCTTTTGATTTGGATCGACTTCAAACACCATCCGAGGGTCTTTCCCGTTACTTGAAGCGCTTGCTCTGCCAATCTCTGCAGCTGTGAATACCATGTTCATGACACACACGAACAACACATTGAAACTACATTGCTCAGTCATAATCTTCACGACGCTCAAATAATATCTTATTCTTGAAAAGCACGTCATTGTCGGTCTCTGTCAAGTTCACGAGCCACATCGGGTCAATGATATTTTTCAGCTCAGTCTTTAAGCCTTTACCCAACACAATAACGGCTTCGCCAGTTCGATTGTCATAGTACCAGTGGTTGAAAGATAAATACATGTGTTGATTCAGCGTCTTCACCGGCACACGCTTCATAGTCTTTGGCGGCTTTACCTTAAGAACCAATTTCCTCCAACCCGTCCTTGGATCCATCTCATCGATACGCTTGCGAGTTGGAACCTGTGGCTTGAAAAACATGAACCCATGGTTGACCTCGAGCAGCAGATGTTGATGAAACCAATCTGCATGTCGATTTCCCCCATGGTTTATAAAAGGACGGTACGCCAAAGTCCGTCCGTCCCATATTGGTAACGAAAGAACGTCAGTAATCTTCTCATAATACTGAACACCTTTCTCCCATTTGATAATACAAACATTCAAATCAGAATCAAAGAGCCACAAAATAATATCACCTTGAACTTTAGATACAGTTTTGAAGGATGTCATTTGATTTGCTTGAGCGCGAGCAACAGCTTCAACTTTCTGCTCTTTGTCCACATATCAGTAAGCATAAATAATCTTACGAGATTTCTTGTCACGATAACCAAACCATCTCTGAATGTCAGCAATAGTCGGATCTTTTATTGAATCAAATCTTGTATCAACTATGCTTTTACCCTTTGACACCCTCTCCAGATGATCTTCTGCTGCTTTGACGGTTTCTTTAGTAAATATAGGAGCACCCTGATCAACATTAGTGTGTTCAAATAAATCAGGGTATTCCTCAGCAGTCATATCCTCAATTTCCACCTCCTCATTCTCATAAATAAACGACGTGTTCATCTCAATTGTTGGATCATTTAAGATCTCTTCATCATTGTCAACCTCCATATCGTCCTTAGCCTCTAACACGGTTCAATCATCATTGTTTAGACCAAGAAGTATGGAAATCTGCTCTCGTCTTAGGTACCTTTCAAAAAATTGTCCCGCTTCAATCTCATCAGCATTAACAATGCTTCTAACCACCCCCGCACCATCAACCAATATGGCAGTATCAGCCATGATCAACTCAATGGGTTTAACAGCTGTAGAATCATGATAAACAGTCAGCTATTTTCCCGAATCACCGACAACACTCGTATCAGCACCAGAGGACGAGCCGTGAGTTTGTTTCAGCTCACTTCCTCCAGTACCCGACGCATCTGGATCTTCATCATCATTTTTGATCTTTTTCAGTGCATCGTCCTTGCATGTCAGCTGCAAGATAAGATCCTCTTGCTCTTTTAGCTTCACCCCCTGAGACGTAATAATCTCACGAAGGGCTTTTGTCTCCTTTTGACAGAAGGATACGTAACTTAGCAGCTTCTTCTGATTCTCCATTAAAGTCTCTTGATTCAGCCGATCAGCAGACATTTGATTTTCATAAAGATGAAGTAAACTTAAAAGCATATTCGTTTGCTTACATTGCATGAAATGAGGGAGGAATCGGCTGAATAGGACAATAAGGAGGATTGAGCCTCATAAATGAAATATCCATAGGTGGCCGGGGCATCATCATCGGTGTTGGAGAAACAACCAAAGTAACAGTTGTAGGTCTTGGTAATGTAGATAGGACATATTGAGGGATCATACCAAGCCTAGGATCATATGTGAGCGTGGTCGTCAAAGTGAATTCCGTGGTGCTAGTAGTAAGCGGCACCACTGGTATTTGAATAATGGACGACCTTGGAGGCTGAACTCCAAAAGATACACCAGTTTCAGTGGTCACTTGACATTTCGAGGATCCTTCACCAGCTAACTCCTTTCCTTTTCTTTTACGTTGAGCAGCTATAGCAGCAGCTAAAGCAGCCTTAACCGCAGCTTGTTGTTGAGCTGGATCGTCACCGTCACCACCATTACCACCATCATTATCATCATCACCCTTGTTCCCACCTGCTCATTCCTCACGCTCAGAACCCGAATCACTGTGGATCCAGCGATCATCGGGAGGACATACATAGTCTGGATTCACCATATGACCAATCAAACGTTTGGTCCATGGTGTCTCTTTCCTATAAACCTTCATCCTACGTACCGTATCAGTAGTCATATGATCAAGCGATAACACATCATCAACTAATGCTTGATCAATAACCAAATTCAGAATCAAATCTTGAATAATCAGCTGATGGAATCGAGGATACATTAGAAACTTCTTTCGTTGAATCACCGTAAGGCATTGTTCCTTGAGGTGATAGAAAATCAGCTAAGAGAAGTTGAATGACTTGTTCAGAATCAAAGCAACAAATGCTGATTGTAACATGATCCGGCATTCGTCGAAGCCACCCTTACGACCTCCTAGGCAATGGATCAACACGTGTAATAAATACTTGTAAGTGGGACATAATCCATTCTTGTTATACATAGAAGCCTCAAGATCACCACCATAAAATACTCGACGAAATAAACCCATGATCAATCCTTTGTCAAACTCACAAGGATTATCAATGGTATCACCAAATCGAAGCACCCGTCGGATAACATCAACGTCAATAGTGATAGGTGTTTGGTTGATCGTAGCCACAATGTGATTCTCGGCTTCAATATATCTAGCAGTGTTCCAAAACTGACGTATAATACTAAAGTAGACTTTAGGTTGTGCAGTTACGGCATAATGAATAGCCGAACGTCGGATAAACGTCAATAAATCACCAACTACGTCTTCATCTGCAAAGTTCGTACCAACAAAAGAACAGATGTTATGCTTTTTGTCATACGGAAGTAATGGCATATCGTGTTGTTGATGTTGTTATTGATCAGCCACCAGAGGATCTTGTTCCAAAATATCGACCATTATACTGTATAAACAAAGCCGAGAGTCAGTGATAATGAATAATAATAACCATATAACTTAAAGTATAAACTTTAACTTATATATATATAAACTTTTAATTTAAAATAATCGTGAAAATTAGAATAATTTAAAAGAGTAAAATGTCATTCGTTAAAAAGTCTGATTCGTTATTACAAACTAGCTACTTCGCTATCAACTAAATTGTGAACGAATTAGTTTTAACGAATCACTAATAAAAATTAACGAATTAAAGTCTAATTCGTTATAAATAACGAATGAAAGTCTGATTCGCTATAAAAGAAGATTCGTTATCCTGATTCATGTAATTTGTATAAGGAATTGGACACGAATGAGTTCCAATTTGTTAAACTATAAAGAATGGCCAATTAAGCTTAATGTTTCACTAATTTGGTCAAGGTCAAAATCACCAAGAACACTAAAAGTCAAAATTGCAAATCTGAGATCAATAACACCATAAACAACGATGAATAACCGAACTAAGGATCACAAGGAGCTCGGAAACACAACGCAATTAGAATGGTATTGATCTGTAGTACCAAAACATGGAACAACTCGGTTAAATTAAGGTTTATCGAACACTCAAAAACCCGATAAAAAATCCAATAATTTGCCCAGCAAACATACATCAAATATGACGTAAAACATTACGGTATGATCGTATATACCTTAGGAATCAGAGTATATGATCAAAATGCAATATAATGATGATCGAAAATTTTGAAGAAATTTTGCCATAGTAACAATATGTACGGGAAGAAGAAAGTGAATAGTGTGAAACGAATCGTCTTCACAAATCCCTATATATGTCTAACACGGCACATTTTTCAATTTAACGAATCATCTGATTCGTTTGAATTTGAAGTAATGAATCAGGCAATTCGTTATCTTAAATAAACACGTGGCATAACGAATTACAAATGATTCGTTAAAATCGTAAGGAATTAGAAGCCATTCGTTATAGAGTGGCAAAAGCGAATTAATATTAACGAATTGAAGCTTAATTCGTTATTAATGGCTTTTATTTCATTACTTTAACAAATCGTGTTTAACGAATTACTTAACAAATTACTTTAACGAATTAATATAATCAATTTATGTAATTTTAAATTAAATAATTAAAAAAAAGAATTAATAAATATTGATACCAATTACTTAAATAAACCAACGAGATCCCATATCTCGATGATCGAATACCTTAACTTGTTTTATGTTTTGAAACACTTAACTTAAAGAAGAATTAAATAATATGTAAAACGAAAATGAAAAATCATTTTGGTATTTTGAAATTTTAATATAAGGTTTTGGTGTCCGTAGCAATCGAATAAGTTATAAATAGTCTAGTATATAAAATATTTACAAGAAAAAATATCTGAAAATAAAAATATAGAATAGAAAATGTTTTTGTGTTTTTTAATGATTTTTCAAAAGCAGTACATATTTTTGGATTTTTGTTGAGTTTCAGCAGAGAATCATATTGACCAAATTGCCATTCCATCACAGTTTTATATTTCAGCGGTATTATGACTGGCATTAAGTCGGTCATTGATATTGTTGTCCACTTAAATCTTATAACAAACCTTCATGCGTTTTTGTGATATGATTAATGATTCAATTAGAGCACAGAACATCAGAAACTATCAGCCTCTAATATCGGTTCAAGCTTAATTTGATTTTTGCCATATCACCCCAACTTGACTTAAACCATTATAGTGTCGATCAAAATTTGAATTTAAAGAATTTTTGAGCAATGCATCAAGTTTCTTTTACTATGAGTGAGTATGCACGAGTCCATCAGTCGGTTTACATACATTGTATTCCCTGGGGTCCATTTCTTATTGGTATTGAGACGCACGCAAGGGAGGAACAATTGTATGACTAACAATGGATTTTGATCAAGTCAGTAGTTTAGATTTGTACGAATTACATCAGTGATCAAGTTTAATGACTTTGGGTTTGATCTAAAACCGAGTGAAATATTCATGCATATGAATACCCAGATGATTAAGCCGCATATAGACTCACAGTGTCCAGAACCTCAACGCTTGTTATTTGCTTTATTTTATTTTTTGTGATCAGACACATATAAGGCTTGAGTATGACAGGTTATTACATTTCTGTTATCTTCACTGAGATTTTTCTAGAGACTAACACCTCTTTCAGTTTGGCATTTCTTTTAATTTATATCACATACTTTACTCTAACAGCTTGTTTAAGACCTATCAAAGCACCAATGATTAAGCACTCAGTCTTTCAAGCTTATTTCTTGCTGGATTTTGGGTCAAACAATCAATGTACTATCATTTTCTCTTTTTGCTTCAAAAACTCAAAATTTTAAGGAGCATAAAACAAAATGAATTTAATCGCCCAGTCAATTTCAGTCTATAGATTAATGGCTATCTAATCAATCTACAAGTAGATAAAAGGACCTATACATTCAAGCATGCTCCACAAACTTAAATAACCGACATAATTTTCAGCGAGAAAATTAAGTAAAAACGCATAATAAACGCCCCAATTACTTTCCATTGTCAGGTAAATGGCTATCCAGAAAATTTACGAGTAAATCTCAGGACCAAACACATACAAGTATATGTCCTTCAAATATGAGTAATTGACATATTTTTCAGTAACCATATGCAAAAACCTTTTTGGTTTTTCTCTTTACATACATAAAACACAATCTTTTTGTCTTTTTCGGATTTTTCTATAAAACAAGAAATTCACAATCTTTTTGAATTTTCAAATTTTCTTATAAATAAAATAAAACTTCACAATCTTTTTGGATTTTCAAATTTTTCCTATACAAACGAAAGCACAATCTTTTTGGTTTTTCAAAATTTTCAATGTTTTTGGATTATCAAAAATTTAAAGAAAAACATTAAAGACATGAAAACATAATATTTTTGATTTTTCAAATTATTCAATGTTTTTGGGTTTTATCTATACAAACTAAAAGCATAATATCTTTGTATTTTCTGTTTTTCACCCCCTAAAATCCAAAACCAAAATAAAATTTAAAGTAAAAACAAACCGAAAATAAAGATATTTATCCTTGTTTCAGGATAATAGCAAGGGTCTTCAATCCATTTAGACCAAGCAAAAATTGAAAACACGTTTTGTCAAAAGCTTTGATAAATATTTGAAAATCAGTATGTACCTTCTCAAGATCAAATAATTTCTTTTCAAAACAATCCCATATGAAATGATATCGAATTTCGATATGTTTCGTTTTAGAGTGTTGCACGAGATTTTTGATGATGCTAATGGCAGCAGAGTTATCAATTAAAATGGGAGTAGTAAGAAACTTCAAACCGTAGTCGCGAAGATGTTGTATCCATAAAACCTGGGAACAGCAACTCGAGGCTGCAACATATTCAGCTTCGGCGGTTGAAGTGGAGACCGTTGTCTGGTTCTTCCACTGCCAGGAAACAAGCCGGCTTCCTAAGAATTGAAACCCTGTTGTAGTCGATTTAAAGTTAATTCCAGAATTGGACAAAAAGCTTAGAATCAGCAAGCATAGTTCTAGCAGCTTCAATCAAAGTTCTGTTTTTCCTTTCAGCAAAACCGTTTTGTTGTGGTACATATGGGGCACTGTATTCTCGATGAATTCCTTTTTGTACACAAAAGAAATCCAATACAGTATTTTTAAATTCAATACCATTGTCACTTCGAATTCTCCTCACTTTTTTCTTGTATAGTGATTCGATCTTAGTGATTAAATTTTGAATAAGAACAGGTGTTTGATCTTTCGAGCTCATAAATAAGACCCATGAGTATCTTGAATAATCATCGATAACCACGAGACAATATGAATCTCCAGGGATACTAGCACGATTCACTGGACCGAAAAGATCCATATGAATTCGTTCTAAAGGTGTATCAATGGAATTAAATAACTTAGACGGGTGTTACTTTTTCTTCTATTTGCCTATCTTGCAAGCAATGCAGTGGTCAGATAACTTAAAGTTCTTCAAAGAGACACCTTCGACCAAGTCATTTGCCATTAACTAATTCATCTTTCGAACATGAATGTGACTCATTCTACGATGCCATAGAATAGAGTCCTTCTAAGTTGCTTTTGAGACGAAACATGTTTCGATCGACATTGATACTTTAGAACTCATATTTAAGACATAAATATCATTCGATCGAGGTGATCGCATGATAACCATATCCTCGGGAATGACGTATCCCGATTTCAGAATCCGACATTCTTTATCAGTAAATATTGTAGTGAACTTTTTGTCACAGATTTGAGATACACTTAATAAGTTATGATCAACCTTGTCACAGTAATTGACCTTCTCAAATGTAATATGCCCATTCGAAACATCACCTTCTTGTGTAATCATACCCCCATAATTTCCAGCAAAAGCCACATAACCCCCTTGAATATATCTCACGTTTGTTAAGAGGTTGAGATTTCCAGTAATATGACGAGAACATCCACTATCCATGATCCAGTTTTCACCAGACACGGTCTTGGATGTACCCTACACACAAAGTAAAGTGATTAGTTCAAAAAGGCAGCCCAGGCCTTAGTCTTGGGCACTTTTTGATTTTCATGAAAAGAAGTAAATTTAGCCGAATTTAATGTTGTTCAGCAACTTGAGAATAAGTTACAGGCCTTTTAGACTTTTGTCTCAGATAGGCCGCTTGAACGAAATTTGAGTTCAAGTTCTTGCATATTGGCTCAGTTGGAACAAACTTCGGTTTAACTTGACCATAAATTTCATTCACATGAACTACCTTTCGTGGATTCACATTTGAGAACATGATGTGAGTATCATCATCACACGAAAAAGGTCGCTTCAAAATCTACTTTATCAAAGGAACCGGTTTCGATTGGTCCTTGACAAATGGATGAAGATTCTGTGATTTCGTCTGTCCATAATTTCTCACAACATGACCTTGTTGACCACAAAGGAAACATCTTCGCATGTCAACACGATCATTTTGTGATTTTGGATAACATGATTCCACAGACGGTTGATGACTCACAGTTCTAGTAGCACTCTTGGCCAAATCGTCAGACGACACCGATTTCTTTTTCAAATAGAAATCAAGATTAGATTAGTTTGAAAAACTTTGCAAAGTGTCAGTTCCAGTAGATTTCACAAACTGAACTTTCTTAGCATTTTTTAATACTTTTTTAGCTTTAACCAATGGGTCTGATGTGTTTGATGATTTGGCAGAAGCATACTGACGTTCAAGATCTTGTATCTTGGTGGTTTCATTGTGAAAGACACTTTCAATCAGTTCCGGTTTGATAATGCTAATCGGAATGTCTTTCTCAGTGAACATCGTGTCTATTCCCTTTAATTTAAACACACGACTAGTTGATGGCTTGGAAACATTTGGATTAATGAAACGCATTAAATCCTCATCAGAAATTTTAGGCTTTTCTGGTTTCTTAGCCTTCACGGGTTTAACCTTAACTTGTTCTTCTTTTCTCACTTGAGTTGTGTGTGAACCATACACAACCTCCTCAAATTCATGAGGTTCAAATAAAATATGAATAGAACTTGGAATGTTCTGGTTTTTGTGTATCACTTCAGGTTCAAACACATCCTCAATGATGACTTTATCAACATTCTAAACAAAAACTTTGTTGCTTTCAACGTGAGGTTTTTGAGTTGACGGTTGGGCTTTAACATTTTCAGTTCTAACTGGTTTAGGTTTTTCTGAAACACCAGGTTCTTTCACAATCACATCTTCTTCTTTCCTAGAAAAAGGATTTGTTGTATAATCATTGTAAAACGGTGGTGGTATTTCAACAAAACCTATACCCTTTATAGAATCTTTTTGCTTACCAGATACTTCGATTATCTCATTTAGCAGAAATGATGAGTTTCTAAACTTGCCCAACTTGTTTTTAAACTCAAGAACTTCATTCTCAAGCTCGGTTATCTTAGAACGATGTTTCAATATTTATTGAAATTTTTGATCGTTAATCGTCATTTTAACAGATAACTCAGCTTTGAGATCATGATTACTTATCGACAAGGATTCAATCTTCTCCCTAGATCTCATTTGAGATTCTAAAGATTGTCGATAAGTATTCTTTAGTGAAGCAATTTCTTTCACTAAACAGTAATTGTGATTTTCAAAGGATTCTAACTTTGGCTTGTTTTTCTCACACTCAACACAAGATATAGAAGGACTAACCTCATTGATTTTGGCCATGCAAGCAAAAGTAGTTGGAAGCTTATCACACGAGTCATCAGAATCAGACTCAGTATCATTATCATAAGATAGCTCGCTACCACTTGCATCTTGGAAATTTTCATTTAACCCAAACATAGCCAAATTCACTTGAATGTCATTGCACAGCAATCGTTGTGACCAATCAGTTCCATCCAAGTTAGACAACATAGCTTGTGACCCAGAAGAAGATGATTTGGTTCCAGAAGACTTCCCAGCATCACTTCCATTTTTCCCATATGAACTTTGATCTTGTTTTCTTGTACCAGTTTACTCCTTCTTTGGCTTATCACATTCTTTAGAAAAATGCCCAAACTCTTGACACTTATAACACTTAACCTTCAATTTATCGAACCCCAATTTCTTGTTTAACGATGGAAGATCTTTGCCAGTCTTTCGCATGAACTTTTTCACCTTTCTGACAATCATTGCCATATTCCATTTCAAATCCATGAGTTCCAAATCATCCGGATCGATTTGGTCATAATCTTCATCAGTTAGCTCACTTGTGGCAATTTTACTACCAACCAGATTCTCATAAGAGGTCATGAAGGCAGACAAGAAAGCAAATTTTTGTTCAGCCTCCTTCATGTTCACATTCGGTTGTGCTGAGAATTGGTTTGCAGTAGATGAATTTCCAGATCCACCCGAAGAACTAGAAACACCAGGAGACCCAGAACTACCAGCAGTGTAAAACAAGCACGTGGATCACTATAGATAATTGTTGCATTATCACTTGTATTTTGAGTAAGAAATGCGGTGATTGGAGAAACTGTTGAACTCAAGGGCATACTTCTTACATAAAAAACTAGATCTTGATTATCCTTAGAATGGCTTTTGACACCGAAGATCATATTCTTGAGCTTCGATCTTTTGCATAAACTCGGTTGCAGTCAAATCTTCGTTGCTGAAATAATTATTTTCCTTCAAAACAATTAAGAAAGTCGAGTAAGTACTTGGTAAATCACTCTTGATGGTATCTATCTTATCTGTTTCAGAAGGTTCCAACTTCATCTTGTCCATTTCAACTATCAGATGGTTAAACCTTGTTGTCATTTCTTCGACAGTCTCACCCTTAAGTAAGTTAAAATTTCTAAATTGGAACTTTAACATCACTTTCTAGCTTTCAGAAGTGTGACCCATAATTCTCATACGAATGTTCTGAAACAACGAAGCACAAGTTTTGATGCTACCAACTTGATGAAATATGTTTTCAGGTAACGCTATTGTAAGAGTCGAGTATGCTTTCGTTTCAATTTCCAAAGCCTTCTTTTCTTCCTGAGAGTATTGTGAGATGACTTTAGGTGTGAATCCCGTTTCATCTCCAATCAGCGGTACCATATACACCTCATCCAGACAATACGAACAATCAGGATGAACATAACCGAGATGAGCACGAAATGAGGTTCCCATTTAGCAAAGTCGCTAAATTTCATAAAACGTGGACACTTTGAATGAGATCCGATCTCAGTATCCAGTTCCAGCATCTTTTGCATAAGTGCGTTTTGAGAAGCTAACGCGTAAAAACCAGCCATCTTGCTAAGTAACAAGACAATCAAACTTCAAGGGTTGAAATAGAAAATATAGTTAACGAACTGTGAACAGTAACTTTAACGAATCAAGATAGTGACTTGACAGTAACGAACCAGGTATAATGTTAACGAATTTGGAACACAAACTGAGTCAACGAATTAAGTCAAGATTAACGAATTAGCGTGACAAAATAGGTTAACGAATCAAGTGGTTTCCTTAACGAATCAAGGAACGAATCAACAAGTGAAATCTTAGCAAATTAATGTAACGAGTTGCTGAGTTCCCATAACGAATCACAAAGGCAAGATTAACGAATCAGATGGCGAACCAGAATAACGAATTAGCTACAGTATAACGAATCAACTATAACCAATCAGTTTGTTAAAACGGTTATAACAAACTCTGACAACTATTTCCACGCGGCAAAAGGTTGTTAGAATTAAAGTTAACGAAGTGGACACGTGTCTCACGAATTGGAGAGCACGAATCAGAAAAAGTAACAAACTGGATCACGAATCAGCTAGAAACAATAACGAATTAGCCTGAAGTTTTAACGAATCTTCAACAATCAGATGAAGATCTTCAAATCTTCAAATCTTCAAACCTTCAACATACATTTCCAGATTTCTAGAAAACATATGAACACCCAAACAAGTCTCAAATCCGTAATACCAATTCAATACTTCACCAAAACGTCAAATTTACCTATCCAATTACTCGGAAACACAACACAAATCCAGATTATTACATCTTGTAACTGATTAACCTAAACTCGTAACCAAATCAACCAAAATCAACACTCTGTTTCGGCCAAAATCCAGATCCAAACCAAATCAATCCAAATCCGAATCAATTTCCAATTCCAAATCACAACACCTTCCCGATACCTTAACAAACACAAATCCAATCAAATTCAATCCAAAACCCAATCAATTCACACTGGATCTTATCAAAATCAAACCGAAACAAAAATAATACTAAAATTATAATAAACAGTCCTTAATTAACGAATTAAAAAACAATCCAAGAGCAATCGAAACCCTAAAAGCTCTAATACCACTTCTGAATACTTAGATCTAACCCAGATCTAAGATCTAATAACTATTAACGGATCTAGTTCTTAGTTGCTCTTGATAATTATGTGTTATCTATATGTATTAGTATTAATCGTATATCTATGTGTATGTACAATATAAGAGGATTATTATATGAAGCTTGAGACGAAATCCGGACAAGGGTTCGATACATTAAATCTCAAAACTTAAATTACGCAGAGGCTGAACCTCTATATATAGGAATATGGGTCTAGTTCGTTACACATTTTGTACCAAACTAGCTTCCCACTTCGTTACAATACATTAAATAAACAAACTTAACGAACCACCCCCTGATTCGTTAAACATCCTTAACGCATCAGGAGGAACTTAACTTATGGTCTAGTTCTTTAAACATCCTTAACGAACTAGACGGTTCCTCTAACGAACTAGCTTAATTAATAATATCTTTTACATTAAATTAAATGATTAATACAAAACGATAATTACAAAGACTTGAGACGCAAAACCGTGTACTAATACGTCTTTCACCACTCCTTGATCAAAACCCATCTTTCGACACTCTTCTTTGGCATGCAAAATGATGTACAACAACACAACACCACTTATCGGCACACTTTACGAGGTGGTCATCATGACGTCGGGGAATGGCAACACCTTCTTCGTTGGATTGTCGTTGGTATTGTGGCACGATTATCGAGGAACGAGCACGGAAATCGAGGGCACGTTTATCGAGGTGGATCGAGAGTATGATTATTGGGTTTTTAGAAAGATGTTTTAGTGAGAGAGTAAAGCTGATTTTGGTGTGGGTTGGAATAAGAGGCCGATGGCCTCCTTTTATATTCAAAATCAAGAGCCCGTCGCGATACCGATTGCCTCCTTGGCTAGCCCGTCGCGTATCGCGACGTAGGATAGTTGTGTCACCACATAGACCTGACACGTTTCGCCACATGTCAGGCGTTGTGCCACGTGTTGACACGTGGCGGACGTGGTGACACGTGGCGAACGATGTGCCACGTGTGGACACGTGGCATGCCACGTGCCTCAAGTGTTAGACAACCCATCGTGATACGCGATGGGTCAGGAAAACCAGATTTTCATTTTTAAACCTTGAAGTTTGAAATTTGGCAAATTTTTGTCCCTTGACTTTGGAAAATTACTATTTTTAAGTCTTTTTTTCGTGATGTTACATAGAGGCTGATAGTTTATGATATCTTATGCCTTAGTTGAAACTTAATCATATCACAGAAAAACTTAAAAAATTTGTCATAATATTTAAGTGGACAACAATATTAAGGACTAACTTAATGCCAGTCATAATAAAGCCAAAGAATAAACCTGTAATAGAGAATTTCTTGATCAATATGATTCTCTGCTCAACTCACAAAAATATTTTCTGCTTTCGTAGGTTACACTTTATTTTAGTTTTAGGTTTAATTTTGATTTTGTTTTTAATTTTAAGATATTCAAAATTCAAAATATTTTATTTCTGCTTTATAATTGATTTCCAAGCTAAGTGGTTATTTTTGATAAAAAAAACACCAAAAGAGTTTCCCACGATTTTTAAGTTATGTGCTTTTAACGTAAAACACGTTAAAGTAATGGTTTTTACGTTTTGAGGTAATTTTTTATTTATTGGTTTATCAAAACATGGGTTTTGATACATATTTAATGGTAAAATGGTAAATTTTCAAATTTTATTTATACCATCCCATTCGTTACACTGCTGTAATGAATGGGAACTCATTCGTTAAACATAAAGGACGAATGATGGTCTTTCATTGTGTTATTGATACGAATGGAACACATTCGTTATTGAGACATTCGCTTTCATTGATCTGATAACGAATGCACATCAATCGTTAGTTATGGGATAACGAACGACTAATGAATAGATGGCTAGTCGTTAGATGATAAAGTATAAGTTGACTCGTTAAGTTTCCTTAACGAATGACTCAACGAATGGGTGCTCATTCGCTAGTTTAACATGACGAATAGGCTCATTCGTGCATCTTGGGTTGTGTGCAAAGTTGTATGTATAAGAATCCTGATCAAACGAATGGACCTCATTTGTTTAGATCTGTACACCTAGGAAAGAGAGAAAAACAGAGAGAATTTCTGCCATTTTTTCCTAAAAATACAAATATCGTTGAACCGAGTTTTTGTTGTTTGAATCTTAACTAGAAGGTACTTATGAGTTCATAGATACAAGATTTATCGAATTTTAAAAACAATTGATAGGTTAATTAAGGCATGAACTGAACAGGCTTATATTAAGCTTAATTGATAGTTTAAATGGTAGCATTTAATCAATTAGACGGTTAGGTTTAATTATCGCCTTTAATCCGATAATAATGATATAAGTTTTAGATATAAACGTGTTGATTTAAGCTTAATTAAATTTCAAACTGCATTTTGACTATCAGGTGTTCATCCTGATTTTGACCTTGACTTTATGGAGTCAAAGAACTCATTCTTTATCCACATTCGTTGCTTATAACGAATGGGATTGCCATTCATGAAGATTAGTTACGAATGATATCACTCGTGTGCATTGATGACAAATAAGACCATTTGTGCACTTATATGATGAATGTAGTCATTCGTATACATTCATAACTAATGTGATCATTTGTTATTTTTAACATATGAGATCATTCGTTAGATGATACAAATAACGAATGGAATCATTCGTTACTCAACATATAACGAATGGATAACGATTTAGCTTGGATTTTTAAACAGATTGTCATATTTCACTAAGTGTTTAGTGAAATATTATGATTTTAATGTATTGTGATTAAATTCTAATGCTCGGTTTTTATAGACATGGTTGACGAACAACACGTTGATGCTCTGGCTCAGGAGCAACCAGCTGATCAAGTACAGAATGCACATGCTGCTGAGGAGGTTCAGGTGGCTAAATTGACATACGATAAGAAACACAACATTTGTGCTTTCTTTCTCGATGACATTGTTGGTAGAGATCTGTTTGGTGATATTATTGCATTTCTTCGCCGCTCAAGGATACACTATGCCATATCTACTGACGTACATGTACAGTTTAGAATCATCCGTCCATTACTGGATAGTGCTTAATATGTTGATGCCGAGAAACTCATTGAAGCTGAGATTCAGAACAAGAGAATAGTTGTTGATGTGGACGAGATACGCAAGGTACTACGGTTTACAGATGTCGTAGATGACCGTTGCGAGTTCGACAAAGAGCTGATCAAAGGGCTATTTAAGAGGTTAAAGTACAAAGGCGAGCTGGATAGGTCACAATATAACAAGGCATGTCTATGTGAACAGTATAAGTACCTGTTACATGTACTTATACACTGCCTTGGGGGAAGAAAAGGTGGATTTGATGAATGCCGGATCATGATTCAATTTGCATCCGTGGCTTTAGTTCTCAATAATCCATTCAACTTTTCAGAGTTGGTATTTTATCATCTAAAATAGAACTGCACAACCCATCACAACAAGAACAAGTTCCTAATGCATTCAAGGTTCTTACAGTTGATTATCGATAACTTGGAGCCAGATTTGGTACGTGATCCGGATTTGGTTGATGGCATTGTGGTTTTGGAGCATATTTCTGAGGAGACTATGAAATGTCTAAGGACGTATCATAACCAAACACCAGAGAACATGCCGAAATACAAGAGGTTGACAGGCCACGTGGCGATACCTAATTATGAATGTCCACCTAATGATCGTTGGATTCATGACGATTCAGATTCTGAATATGAAGGTGGATCAGGTGTGAACGACAGTGAAGATGTTGGTGATGGAGGTAATGGTGGAGATATGAGTGAAGCAGCTCGTGCTGATGCTGCTTTACGCAAAAGAAAGGGCAAAGCAAATATGTAGGATAAGCCTAAGAAGACAAGAACCCGTAGAAGTGATAGTGTTGAGATTGGACCTTTTGTACCAAGGTCGCCTGCACCACAACAAGCACCGGTGGCTACTACTACCGTTGGTACCTTGGTTGTTATATAGATGAAAACGGTATCGTCTGATAGAGGTTTGAATCTATTCCTCAAACGATGCTATCTCTGATGTCGACACCTCCTGTTACTACTATAGATCAAGTCCTACTTCAATGCCAATGCCTATGAAACCAATGGACTTTTCTTACATAGCATTCAACCTTCCTCAAGGGCCGATGCAGCTAGCTCCCCCATCATTCTTTACTATGCCGATTCCTTAACAAATGAACATGTTGTTGAATCTGATACATCTTCAGAAGAACTAGATGGCCGTTGACCGCTAATTTTAAGAGCAGATGCGGTTAGACCAGAGGAATATAGTTAGCCATATCTCATACTTATAACGTGAGAATCGTGAGCAGAGGGCTTTAGTTACTGCTCAGGGGGGAGAAGATTAAAGAAAATGAAGACATCATCCTTCAGCTAACATACAAAGACAATATGTTGAAAATACTGAAAGGAAATGATAATGATCAAGAACCTGATGGTAATAGTGAGCAGTAACCAAAGACCGGTGCGTCTAGTAGTTCTGCTGGTGTTGACATTGACAGGTGGTGATAAGCAATTAGTAGTGTATCAAGACAAAACTAATGTGAAACCTATTGAGTCTGTAAAAGCCAATATGGTTTTTTATTTATAGATAATGAGACTGGTGTCGTTATGAGCATGGTAAATGCTGACGAGATCAAGGAAGGAGAGTTCGTCGATATTCATTATCCAGAGATCAGATCGCGTTATTGCTCGGGTTGAACGATGAGGAGTTGGACAGGTTAGAGAACGAGGAGGATGTTGAGGTGATTGATGATGATGAGGTCAGATTTGATACGAGTATTCCATCTCGGGATATGTCGTTTAATTATGATTGAGGTAAAGGTGAAGACGTGACATCAGAGGTATATCTGATCAATACACATGCACAAATATAGATGAAGGGATTCCATTCTTCACTACAGAACCTGTTAAAGCGAGTGAAGAACGACATGGGAAGAAGAAGAAAAAGTAGGAGAAAGTAAGCGAAGCTGGTTCGGGTTCAAAGGATCAAGCTGGTAATGTATTTGAAGGGATGTTCGGACACAATGAAACTCGTTTCTCAAAGCTATTGATGTGTTAAGGTATGCGGAGCAAGAGGACGATTGACAGATCAAAGCTCGTGCCAATGCTCACAAATGACCTCGTCTAAAGCTTCAACGCCTGTCAAAGGTGATATCATCTCTTGGCTTTACGATTATGAGCTTAAAGTGTGTATTATCAAAATGGGAACACGACGTACAATATTATCAACATATTGTCGATGTTCTTACTTTACCGAGGCGGGACGTGCGTACGTTGGCAAATAGACCATTTGTTAATCGCGGTGGAAGCGATATGACTAATTGGTTCTATCGACACTTGTTCTATGAGGTACGTCATGGTTTCAGCTTCTTTCAACCTCATGTCCCGGCACGTAAATATATTGACCAGATAGATCCAAGAAACGGTTGGAGGAAACTCGTACTTAAAGTAAAGCTGTCGCGAATGTTAAAGGCAGTACCTGTGAAGACGTTTCCCCCAAAGTCTTTACAAGACTCTAAACCGGTGGTACTACGACAACCGCATCAGTAAAGCCGTCATTGTTCTTGGAACGGTTTTGAAGACGAAGTTCATCCGAGTGATCGACCCGATGTGGTTGGTTAACTTATCTGAGTCTGATAGCAATGTGTTATTTAATAATCAGATCAGATGGGCAAAACAGAAGGATTACGATCTCGATATTCAATTTCAACGTGTGGTACGTGTTTTCCATGCATTCGGGATTCATAGTTGTGCTGATTGGAAGACAAAGAGATTCAAGTAATTGAAGACAAGGAGCTCGAGACGAGGGAGAGTTTGTTAGTACATGGTTTTGTCGTCTTTGTCTTTGTTTATCTGTTGTAATTATTTATTAGTAATGTAAAGGGTATTTTGGGGATTTTATATATGCCATTCGTATATGTATCAGACCATTCGTTATGTTATGTATAACGAATGTGTCCATTCATTAATGTAATGGTCATTCGTTAGGCCATTCGCTATGTTATTAGACCATTTGTTAAGGATGTTTAATGAATGAGTCATTCGTTGTACTTTAAGTTATAGATATGTAATGAAGACAAATGGCCCCCATTCGTTATGAGATGTATAACAAATGGGATCGTCTTCTACATATATGTGTTCCCTATTTCATAAATTATCAAGGGTGTTATAATTAATTATGAGATCTTGTTACTCTGCCCGATTGTTCACTCACACATTCCTTAATGTAATTCCTTAATTGTATTATCACCTAATTATATCAAGATCTAGATCTTAAAGTATGAACTGAAATCAGTCGATATACAAGTGGTTTCTGATGATCAATCTTCTCCGGGGGACGATGATGACACTACTGCTTACGACGATTTAGATGCTAATTATGCAACCAATGACATTCAGAACTTGGATAGTGACATTAGGAACAATTTCCATAATGTTTTTGGTCCTAACTTAATTGCAGGTATAGGATCGCATACCAACGGTGAAGGATGGGATTCCGACTATGAGGTTGACTACCTCTTAGATTCACCAGATTCAAAAGCCATTAATCCTGCTTCAACCATTGCTAATGATTTTGTTTCAACCGAGGCTGATGATCCAGTTTCAACCGTTGTTGCTGATGTTGCTAAGCCTATCACACAAACTGCTGATGCTGCCCTAAGCCAGTGAAGAGAAAGTGGCACTGCATTGAAAAACGTCAAGCATCTGATACAGAAATGCCGCTTTCCATGATGAGTCCCTAATCATGTATAGCAAGTGGCACGCAGATTGCAAAAAATGGGCGATCATATGCCAAAATGAAGACCTCACCTACATGTGCCACACGCAGATGCACACGCTTTCTCATCTAGACATGATTTTTTTTCTCCAAATCAGCGGGTGAAGGTGTTGGTGAAAAAGTGCTTCAAGGTTGGTTCAAAAGGCATGTCAAGAGGCAATTAAATCAAGACTACCCGACTTCAATCTCAGCATGGGGAAAACAGACAAGCATCCAACCGAACTTGATACAGCAACAGGAAAAAGACGAAAGATCTGAAGTACAAGATGCCAGAAGACGGGCATACAATTTATCATGGAGAACCTTTCGAGCCCAACACTCTTTCAGACTTTGTGCCGTGGCACTTTCACGGCGAAACTAATGCGGTTGTAATTTACTGCAAAGAGAATCTACCTTTTCAATTATTTGATTAGTATGAGCTGATGCGGTTTGGGAAAGAAGACATCATGAAATTATTCAAGTCCCCATTGATAACTCTTGAAGACAAGGCTCAGAGGAACACTAATTGAATAGTTAAGCAATTCAACAAGTTTGTTCGATATCTCTTGTTTACAATCAACTAATCGATACCCCTAAACCTTTTGAGTACAAGACAAACTAGAGATGGAAGCAGCTAAAATACTAAAGACTAGAGGGAGATTGTAGAGCCCATTTACGATGTATAAGTCTTTTGTATTTGTTAGCTTAATTCACAGTTGTAATTTTATGTTTCTTTTTAGTTTGTTTATGTTTGGGCTCGAGACCTTTTGTAAGCTAGCGCATTGGACCTTGATGAATGGAATGTATATGCACTAACTAATAATATAAATTGTACTAGCATGGCATGTACATACTAACTTTTGAACTTTCAAACTACTCTACTTTCTCTTTCTAGCTTATCCTCTCAACGATTTTCCATATATAGTAATTAAAAATAAGAGCCGAGATCCTAGTGTTGTTAGTGATTTCCGCTAGTTAACAACATGGATTGATCCAAGATAAGTTTTGAGATCCGGTTTATTAGGAGCTACATGATTTGAGATATTGTTTGAATAAAATGATGTGAGAAATTGTTTGTTTAAATTGGTTAGTTTTTTTTAAACGGTAATATTACTGTTACATTGGAGGGTGGCCACCAAAACATAACCTATACCACCATAATTCCCCTCGGTGGTGTTCCCCCAACACCACCTATAGTGTGTAGTCTAATGGCTAAGAACTCATTTTAGGTTTGTGTATTAATAAACACTTTTGTGTACTATATAAAGTTAAGTGCTACAATGATAAATATACATTTAAATTAAAATGTTTATTCTTTACTAAACTTGATAGTGGATAGCCTGATAATTCAAATTACATCATGTCTGACGACAATGAAATAAATGTTAAATCAGATTCCAACTAAGTAAGTTTTATTGAAATTCTCTTTATGGTATGTTTATCAAAAAGAGATTCGTTGTTCTTGACCTTGCTTCACCTTAATTGTTATTTGAACAAGTAAAAGTTATGTCTTAGTTCAAGTGGGGATAACATTTCTCTCCTGCATGTCCATGGAGTTTTGAAAAATCCAAACATCTTAGAGATAGATAGAGGTAGGAATTTTATCGAATGAACCGCACTCCTCTGTATACGTTAGGAGTCCATTGATGAGAAGGGGTTGGGGAAATCTTGAACCCAATTTCTACAATGATGAGAATATGAACGCAATGGAAATTCCTGGGGAGTTAGGCATTTGTGTATTGATAAGACCATTCACTATTTCTTGAAACACGATGTATCTCATGTATTAACCATACAACCAAGAGAAACCATGAACTAGAATAGAAGAGCTTGAATCGTTAGACTATATATTTTACTAGGTACATCCAATAATAGGTAGAAGCATACACTAAAACATTCTGGAGATGCAAAGATAGTTATTAACTCGTTAGCACCGCATAAAAACATTCCTCCTATAGTAGTTGTTAATACGAATAAGAGATACTCTGTTATAGCCATTTATGTAAATTCAATATACTCTATGAATAGAGGAATACATAGAGTTGAACATAGTAAAACAAGAAATTGAAAGATTTCATTGAAATTGTAAGTTTAGAAATTTCTCTGTAGGTTCCCTGGACGGATCGCACGAGATATCGCGGTCTACTCAGGTGCGGAATCCCTGCGTAGATCGTTACGAGTATAGAACACAAACACACGAATACACGAAACACGTTATATATTATAACCGAACTCACGTGATGTAAATATCACTGTTACAAAACACACGTTCAACTACACGAACAACCTAGACGAACAACTGATTAACTGATTTTCCAACTATTGATTCACCTAAACCAAGCCGTAGGCTTGAGTATAAATACACGACAACTTCGCCTGACATGTTCAGGCGAAGTTGTCCATAACTTCGCTTGTTCAACAAGTTCGCCTAGGGGAACTTGTTGACAACTTCGCTTTAAACAAAAACATAAATAACAATACAGACTCGATTACAGACACTAGACTATGAACTACTGACATTCATGCACCAACAGACTCCCCCTTGGCAGTAGCATCATATCTTGATCTTTAAGCTCTTGTCTTGTAATCCTGTATCTTCACGCATGCACTCCTTCTCTAACACATACCGTGACTACTCCCTGATATTTCCTTGCTTCATCCTTCCAAGCAGGAATATAGAATATCTTCTTTTCATTCAACACTTGCAGATCAGCTTTCGATAAGTTAACAAGATGCATCGGATCATACACCCTCAGCACTTCTTGTTCGTTTTCGTCTTCCATCACGGCTTCAGCAGTCTGGCAATCAACGTACCACCATTTTAGATTCTTCAACACATCTTAAGGCATAGTCTTCGTTGGAACCTCCTTGATGCATCGGATCAGTTTGTACTTCATCACCATCCATGGCTTGCCATCTGCTCTCATTCCCCTTTCTGTATCCTCCACGAGCTTTCCCTTCTGTGGCTTTAATAATTCAAACTTCTTCTCTTTTATGCTTTCTTTCCACACGATCTTCCCAATCACTCTTGCCATGTTGTCGTCACTTCTATTTATCAGGCCCAACCTGGCCAAATCCTTCACCTCACATTCCGGCAACGTATTGAGAGATCTCAGGGTTCTTTTGAAATATTGAATACCATCATAACGCTTCACCACAAACAACTTTATCTGTTCATCATATATCCAACAGATAATTCCCTTCTTCGACTCAGCATAGCCTTTGATGTTATAATTCTTCTTGAACATGGCTGGAACAGCAGGCTTCTTGGTCTTAATAAACCAATGAGCACAGCCTTCCTTCCACCTAGGCTGCTCCTCCCACTCAGTCTCATCCATCTCAGTACCCATGTCGGCTTTCTCAACATCTGGGATCTCATGTTCAACGTCTTCTTCTACTATCTCCCCCTCTTCTATCCCATCTTCAATCACAATCTGTGCGCCAATCTTCTCAATCTCCTCACACGGCAGCACATCATCATCAAACACATCATCATCTAGCATATCATCATCTAACTCTCTCAACGCATCAATCACATCATCTTCATCATCAACCATCACCACCTCATCACCACCAACTGCACCTACAGACTCCCCCTGAGCTGTGGAAGTCCCAAGAGCTTGAGTAGTTCTTGGCAACTCACCACCTGCACCTTTCGGTGCATTGGGATCATCCTCTCTGTCGTTTCTCTTCTTAGTCCTTAACTCGTCGCCTCTACAGCCTGTCTCCCCCTGAGATGCCAAGAACGCCTTCATAGCATTTATAATCCTCCCATGCTCAACCAGGAGGGACGACTGTAGTTGATTTTCTGCTACAAGGCGTTGAATAGCCTGGGTCTGGATAAAGTTGATCCTTGATTGCTCTGCCACGACCCGCTCAAGTGCAGCTATTCTCTCCGAGTCTGAGATGGTTGCATCGAAATCAAATCTCATATTAGATGTATCTGGAGTATACTCAGCAGGGATTTCGAATGCAACTGGGACTTCAGAAGCAGTTGTGGACGTAACTGCAGGTGGTATCGTGACCGACAACCCTGCAGTTGCGACGACTGTCGACTCTACAAATTGTGCCACCACCTCTGAAGGAGTAGGCGTTGGAGGTGGTAACGACACAATCTCCGGAGTCGTCGTCTGTAGTGTGATGGATGGGATGCCGACGGCTGATGTAGCCACCCCAGGAACATCTGCGGCGCTTGTAACCTGTACAGAAGTAGGAACAATTGACATACCTGACAGTGCGGATGGAGCAAAACGTATGACTCGTGAAGTCTCTCCAGCTCCCATACCAGCACCTGTCCTTTCACGTCGTGAACGTCTGATCAACTTGTGTATATCCTCTTCTTCTTCTTCAGACTCAGTATCATCAACTGTCCTCTTCCTCTTCCCCAACGTCCTCTCACGTGTCACCAACATCCTCCTCGCTTCATCCATCACATCGTCAAGATCTGAGTCAGCCACAGTCGTAGCTGCTCTAGTTACACTCACTTCCCTAACCTGTGCAGCAGAGACCTGCACATCTTCTTGTGGATTAAAACGATCCATGTCGAAGAATCCTTGGCCGCCAAATGCAGCATCAAGGTCTACATCCTCTTCAGCCGGCACAACAGGCGCAACAGGTACAGCTTGAGGTGCTCCCGCCTGTCGTGGTTGAGGATCTCTGAACTCGTCCCCAGCAGCAGGAACATACCCCGGGTTTATTAAGAACCCAAAGAGTGGAGTATGCCTTGGACGCAGTTCAGGCTTGCTCCTCGCACTGGAAGTGCGACATTGAGCAAAGATACGCTTGCTCACACTCTCCACGTATCTTATCGGGCGTCGTTGAGGCAAATTCGGAGCCACATGGTTCAAGATCATCTGGATGAATCTTGGATACATAATGAACCGCTCCCGAGCTATCGCCCTCCTCTGTCTGTCGATCTCGTAAAAGACCATCTGACTAAAACTATAACGTTTGTTATAAGTCAGAGCAGTCATTGCTGACTGCATGGTCGCACCCATACCATCAGTGCCCGCCTTCCTCCCAGACATACACATAATCATGACGTGCATGAGGAAGCACCACTGATTGAGCAGGAACCCCTTCCGTCTCTGGGTATCGCCCAATGGACCAGAATAGCCCATTCGTAGAAACGCTCCATCACGAAACGGAGCCACAAAGTCAGTCGGGTCGTCCCGAGTCTCCTCTCCAAAGCGTAACGCCACCCGTATCTGTTCAGACGAGAACTGAACTTCTTGGTTGTTGACTGTTGCTCTCATGACGAGGGGCTCAACACGACAATCATACTCCACCGTCTGCCAGAAATCCTCGATATTGGGTAAGGATATCGGCAGAGTCGTCGTGATTGCGTGAAATATCCTCGAGCGAATGAGGAAAGAAATGATCTCACGGTAGTCCTCTACGCAGCTCGCTTCCAGGTCTAAGGTAATGTACATATTGTGACCCGGGAAAAATTGTCTCTGGTTATCTCCGTCATCGCCTCCAGCACCTCCAGCACCAGCTACTGCAGCCATATCTGCAACAAACGAACCAAGTAAAATAAGCATTAAAGCATAACACAAGTTCGCTTATTACCATGAGCGAAGTTGTGATAAAGACTGTATAGGCGAAGTTAAAGTTTGGGCGAAGTTGGGAACAACTTCGCTTCAGCTTTAAGTTCGACTAAAAATTATTAAGTTAAAAAGGTTCCAGGCGAAGTTAAAGTTGGGGCGAAGTTGGGAACAACTTCGCTTCATCTTTAAGTTCGCCTCACCACAACATCGCCTCAGGCGAATTTAAGTTTCAGGCGAAGTTGAGCATCAGCTCAGGCGAATTTAAGCTCCAGGCGAAGTTACGGATAACTTCGCCTAAACCTTAACTTCGCCTGAATCTGAAACGGCGACAGTAAGGTTAATCGAAATCCGAAAAACCGGTGTTTCGATTAACTTTGACGATTGAGGAGGCTCAAACACATGATATTAATGATAACTAAACGACCAGGTTGTACATGAACACGTAAAACAAGTTTTGAAATCGGGTATAGGTTTCGAACATCCGAGGTCGTTAACCGGGTGTCGAAACAACCTAGGATTAACAACATCGAACATCGAGTAAAAGATATAGAATCCAAACACACCTTGAATACTAACTGAAATCGGAAAAAGGATAATCGGATGAAAATCGAGTTAAGTTCGCTGAGAAAACGGAGAATAAGTTCGCTGATATTTAGAATAATGAACTGTTTGACTCTTGAAAATCCTTATATAGGGGCGAAGTTATACAGGCGAAGTTACGGATAACTTCGCCTAGGCGAAGTTATCCACAACTTCGCCTGTTCAACAACATCGCCTATATATTTACAAAATTTAACCTTATAAGTTTAACAGTTTTCCAATTAAGTTATAAAACTTTCCTTTAAGAACTAAATGACACGTTCAAGTCCAAGTAACCCGTTATAAACAAATACAACTACAGAAAAAGAAAACTTTAAACAATTTAAGTATAAGGGATCAAATTTCAGTCTGGATAGGGACTGCTACGTTTTAGAAAAGATCCGAACAGGAATCATACTAAGTATGTGACTGTCACATAGATCCGTGTTTAGCTGTATTATGACATAAAGAGACAGGTTGTAAGCATGTAAATAACTTAAGATGGTTTTCATCATGTGTGTGATACGAGTTAGGTTAAGTTATGCCTCAAAATTTAAGTGGGCAACAACTCAGAAATATTGATGCCTCATATCTCTCCTCAAAGCGTATTTGGCTTTCCCCAAGTCACCCCGAATTGACCTCGACCCATAGTGTCTGATTAAGTTGTAAGTACTCTTCATCTGGTTCCCGTTCTTCTTCTTACTCTAAGATTGAGAAGTCTTGACACTTTCATCTCTAGAATGTTTCAATACTCACAAATTTTTTATTTATTTATTTATTTATTTATTTTTATTTTTTTTTAACTCACAAATTTACATAGACTTCAGAGTAGTAAATAACTGCAAGTCCCGAATCTGGATCACTGCAGTTTCTTGAAACGCTATCTTCACGGGAATCAGACCACCCATGGGCTCGTGTATGACTGGGTAATTGCTTTTCTGCCTATCACTTGGAAAGATAAAAATGAAGACAAGCAAAACTCTTAAGGAGTTTCCACGTAAAATCAAGTAAATTTAGTTTGTATCACGTCTACTTTTACGCACCATAAAAAGTTACCTTGACATACAATGACTGTCCTAAAGCCTTTTAAGCCTAATAACCTCACCAGTTAAGCACACAAAGTTAGTATATCTATCATTTTCCAAGGTTGGATCAATTTTCCGTTTAACATAGCAAACGTACTTCTTACGAAGTAGTAGACTTGAAAAATAATTTCATTTCCCTTTTTTTTCAAAATTTTAACATTAATCGCCCCGACCAAAACAAAGTCTTCAGGTAAACGGCTATCCCGAAGATCCAATGGATCAGCTGGACCGACCACATACTAGTATGTGTCCTTATAACTAAATATGATCGACTAATTTTAAGCGAAAGAATGAAAACTCATCATAAACCGCCCCGGTCACAATCAGTAATCTGGTTAATGGCTATCCTCAAAATCTACAAGTAGAAAATGAGGACCAAAACATATCCGAAGACAAGTCCTTCAAACTGATGTAACCGACATATTTTTAAGCGATAGTGACCCCCCCTTTTTTTTTTAAATATTACAAGAAAAGCATGGTTACTCGGGATTGATCATCCCATTTAGCTCGATAAGGTTTTGAAATCTTGTTTTATCAAACGCTTTAGTATAAAGATCAGCGAAATTATCAAGCGTATCCACCCTTTCAAGCACTATCAGTTTCTTCTCAGCACAATCCCGTATGAAATGATGACGTATGTCAATATGTTTAGTTTTACTATGTTTCACGGGATTGTTAGTTACTGAGATAGCAGCTGTGTTATCAATGCAAATAGGAGTAAGTAAGAAATTCAGACCATAGTCGCGCAACTGTTGTTGAATCCAAAGAACCTGGGAGCAGCAGTTGGATGCTGCCATGTATTCTGCTTCACAGATTGAAATTGCGACCGAAGTCTGTTTCTTGCATTGCCACGACACCAATCTGCCACCAAGAAACTGACATCCTCCTGTTGTTGACTTCCGACTCTTATTGCACCCACCATAATCAGAGTCTGTGTAGGCGACTAGCTCCAAGTCTCCTCCTCTCGGGTACCACAACCCCAGCTTCGGTTTACCCTTGAGATACTGCAAGATCCTCTTCACACCTTTCATGTGAGATTCCTTTGGGTTTGCCTGAAAACGAGCACAAAGACAAACAGCAAACATTATATCAGGCCTAGAAGCAGTTAAGTACATTAAAGAACCTATAATAGCCTGATACTGGGTTGGGTCCACATCTGCATCACCGTCTGACTCAGCACCCAATTTGTGATTGACGCAGATTGGAGTGTCGAATGGAGTGCTGTCCTCCATCTTGAATCGTTTGAGCATATCATGGACATACTTGGTCTGGTGAATGAACATCCCATCCTTCTTTTGATCAACCTGCAATCCTAAAAAGAAAGTTAGTTCACCCATAGCACTCATTTCAAACCTTTTCTTCATGACGGCCTCAAAATCTTGACACATGGAGACTTTTGATGCAGCAAAAATAATGTCATCCACGTAGACTTGCACTAGCAGGAAGTCGCTTCCTTGTCTCTTCACAAACAGCATGCTATCTATCTGACCTCTTTCAAACCCATTTTAAAGCAAGTAGTCTGACAGAGTTGAGTACCAGGCACGAGGTGCCTGATGTAATCCATACAATGCCTTGCTTAACTTGTACACATGGTCTGGAAAATCTGGGTCAGGAAAACCCGGAGGTTGCTCAACATACACAACCTCATCAACTTTCCCATTCAAAAAAGCACTCTTCACGTCCAACTGAAATACCTTCATCTTTTTATATGCAGCAAACGCCAAAAACAATCTTATGGCTTCCAACCTTACGACAGGAGCGAACACTTCATTATAATCAATCCCCTCTTGTTGATTGAATCCTTTCACAACTAGCCTCGCCTTGTTTCTTATGATAATCCCTTTCTCATCTCTCTTGCACTTAAACACCCATTTTGTGCCAATCGCATGCACATGCTTTGGTTTTTCAACCAAAACCCAAACTTCCATTTTCTTGAACTGAGCCAACTCTTCTTGCATGGCTTCGACCCACGAGCTGTCCTTAAAGCCATTTGATAATTTTTCGGTTCAATCTGGCTGATAAAGCAGGTGTACAAGCATTCGTTGATTATTCCTGTCTCCTTAATGCTTGTGTAAACACAGGTGTGCTCATCCAAGCTACGTCTTGTTTGTACACCGGATGACACATCACCAATCACATTCTCCAAAGGGTGATCTTTATGAATTCTCGTGGTCGGAACAGAACCGACATGCAAATTGTCTTCCAAGTTAGAAGAGAGCTCGTCAATGGTTGTTTCATGCTGAGAGTGAAAAGGATTGATAAATTCTTCTTCAGTTGAGGCAGCAGGGGTATCGATAGTATTTGATGAGGAAGGTTGACATTTATCAATCAGCTGTCTTTGCAATATATTTTCTTCCTCATCAAGGATCATCTTCGTAGCAACTCTTTCTTTTTCTTCAGAGATATCTAAATCCGGTATGTTAAAAGACTTAAAAAGTTTAACATAGTCGAAAAACTCCGCAGGTCCGTTGCTTGATTTTGGCGGTTGGTAACTTGTGATATCTGTGTTACACACCACCTCAATCTTGCTTGTCGATGTATTGAAGACACGTCTGTTGGGAGTCTCAACAACATAACCGACTAAGATTCCTTCATCGGCTACTTCCCCAAATTTAGAATTTGTCTTCAAAATTGAACAAGGGGACCCGAATGGTTCTAGACCACTCAAGTTGGGCTTTCTTCCATGCATAAGCTCATAACATGTCTTACCCAGTCTTTTAACAGTTAAGACTCTATTCAGAACATAACAGGCTGTAGCAACAGCTTCAGCCCAAAACACCACAGGAAGCTTTGAATCAGCCAGCATAGTTCTGGCTCCTTCAATTAACGTTCGGTTCTTCCTTTCAGCCACTCCATTCTGTTGCGGTGTATAAGGAGCGCTGTATTGGTGTTCAATCCCTCTCTGAAGACAGAAGATCTCCATCTCAAAATTCTTGAACTCTGTTCCATTGTCACTTCTGATGAACTTAACCCTTTTATCCATAACGTTCTCAACTTTGGTAATCAAATTCTTCACCATCTGAGCCGTTTCATCTTTTGATTTCAGGAAATATACCCACGAGTATCGTGAGTAGTCATCAGTGATCACCAAGCAGTATGAAGTACCTCCTAGACTTTTTGCATACACGGGACCGAAGAGATCAATGTGAAGCAATTCTAGAGTACTGGCAATTGAATTTACTTTCTTGGTGAGATGGGATTTCTTGTGCTGCTTTCCCTTCTTGCATGCTATACATTTATCTTCAAAATTGAAATTTTTCAAGGGAACGCCCAGCACAAGCCCATTCTTGACAATGTGGTTCATCTTCCGAAGATGAATGTGTCCCATTCTCCTATGCCACAATTCGGACTCTGTTTCACTCGCTTTTGTCAAAAGGCATGACTCTGCCGTGGCCATTTCAGTTGATCTCATATCCATAATGTACGTATTCCTATCACAAGGAGCCTTCATCAAAATCCACTCCTCTGGTATCTGAAAACCCGGTTTCAGCACGATCGCCTCGTTCTTTGTAAAATGAACGGTGTACTCCTTATCACAAATCTGCGACACACTCAGCAGATTGTGCTTCAATTCTTCTACAAAGTTGACATTCTCCAACGTCATCGTTCAGTTCGACACCGTTCCCTTTCCAGTAATATTGCCTCCACTTTCTCCGGCAAAACTTACTCTCCCTCCTTGAACAAGTTTCAAATCGTGTAACAAATATTTGTTACCCGTCATGTGCCGGGAACAGCCGCTATCCACAACCCAAAGATTATTGGCAGCCCTGTTCAACTGTTCCTGCACAACAAAGAAAAAGATTAGAATTTAGGGACCCAAGACCAATTGGTCTTGGATCTAAGCATTCCAAACTTTGATTTCCAAAGTTAGCTCTTTGATAAATCCTGTCAGTCCTACTAGGATACCTCCTTGTAGATTGATTATGAGACCTTCCAAACCTTAGTGAATTGGAAAAATTACAGCTTGTGGTTTGGTTATTAGAAGAGTAAAACTGAAATTTATTTCTATGAAAACCTGAATTAGTTACATTTTTGAATTTTGAATGGTTTTCATTTTTAGCAGTATAATAATTACTATTAAGCTTATGCTCAGTTTTAGTAGGCCTTACACCTCTGAATCGCTGTTTCAGAGGGCAATCTGCAACAAGGTGCCTTAATTGATTACATCTAAAACAACACCTATGCTTAACCTTTTTATCAACTGGTGTTTTAGATGTCGAGGCTATATTACCGCCCGTTTGTCTCACATATGGTGGGACGTACGGATTTAGTGGTGTACTTGTTTTATCTTTTTCTTCACTCTTGGGTAACACAACCTCCTCTTTTGCCTTACCAGACTCGGATGACTTATCCGAATCTGACGAGACTGGACTTTGATCAGAAATTTCAACACTTGAAACAGACGAACTTGTTTCACCTTCACTAACATTTGGTTTTTTAACAGTTACTTTAATTGGCACTGTCTGAGCAACCTCAAAATCAATAGATTTCTGAACACTAGGGTTAAAAGTGTAATTGTGATTGTACGGTGGTGGAACCTCATGATAACCGATTCCTCCTCTCTTGGTAGAGGAACCTTGATCACTAACAAGGTGATCAAGAATAGCAGAGGAATTTCTAAACTGCTCCAGTTTTCGATTCAGTTCCACCACTTTCACCTGGTGGTCAGCAATCTGTTTTTCTCTCTCAGCAATTAGTTTGGTCTTTTCTTCCAAAACCTCATAACTTAAATCAATCACTTCAATTTTTTCAGCAAGTTTAGTTTTTAAAATTTTAACATCTTTTTCACAAGCTTTTATTTTAATTTTATAATTATTTTCTCTTGATTTAGTAAAGTGATGATCTTCTTTTAAGGTTTTAAATTCAGCATCCAACCTAACATACTGATCGGTAATAGTTGCTAATTGCTCAGACAAGTTCTCACATTTTGAACAAGTAGTTTTAGAGCATACCTCGGAGAGCTTGTCATTAACGTCTGCCATAAGAGCCTTTTCTTCTCCGGCAGCCTTCTCATTTTCTTCTGTTTCGACCTTTGCCAAATTTGCCTGCTCGAAAGATTCTTTAGAAAACAGGTTCCAGTTATATTCACCATCTCCTCTGGAAATCATGGCACTGTAATCTCTTCTTCCCTCATTATGCGGTGTAGACTTTCCTTGACTTCGTTCTACATGCTCATTCCTACATTCTTTTGCGAAGTGACCGTTTTGTTGACAATTGTAGCACCTTACCTTTGACTTGTCGAACCCGGGTCTTCCTCCGACAAACTTTCTACCGGTCTTATTCATAAACCTCTTCACCCTCCTTACAATCATGGCCATCTGCCATTGTAGATCCATTTCTTCCATATCGTCAGCATCAATCTGATCGTAATCTTCATCCAACATAGCTGGATCAACAATCTTCCCTTGAATATAGTTCTCATAGGAAGCAATGAAAGAAGCATAGAGGCCAAACTGCTCTTCAGCAGACTTGACACTCATAGGCATCTTGGAGTAGTTTTTGCTGGGAGCACTTGAAGAGCAACTACTCTTGCTTGCCTGGGGTTGAGAACCACTAGATCCAGCTGCTACATAGCAAACATCCCCATTTGTGTTAACTGACACATGCCCCTCATGTGATGAGTTGGGGCCCGACTCTCCCTTCGAGTAGTAAGCAGCCGATTCAGTCTTTGATCCTGAGCTAGTGTTGACTTTAGCTCCATACATACTTGGATCTTGAACCTGATCCATAGATGTCTCCTTTCTTACCATGTTAAGCTCAAAGGTCCTGAGCTTGTTGACTGTCGTTTCGAGATCATAAGTGGGAAAGTCCTTGTCTTCCCTCATCAGCACAGTGTACATCTCCCATTTTGGTGGGAGAGCATCCAGAAGCTTCTCAACTATCTCTTCTTCTCTGTAAGAAATGGAATAGTTGCTCAGTTCAGTCATCAGATGATAATATCGAGTGATGATATCATCTAATGATTCATTCTTCAAATACTTGAAGACTGAGAACTGGGTCTTGAGCAGTTTTATTTTTGAAGCCCGGATGCCCTGGACGGATCGCACGAGATATCGCGGTCTACTCGGGTGCGGAATCCCTGCGTAGATCGTTACGAGTATAGAACACAAACACACGAATACACGAAACACGTTATATATTATAACCGAACTCACGTGATGTAAATATCACTGTTACAAAACACACGTTCAACTACACGAACAACCTAGACGAACAACTGATTAACTGATTTTCCAACTATTGATTCACCTAAACCAAGCCGTAGGCTTGAGTATAAATACACGACAACTTCGCCTGACATGTTCAGGCGAAGTTGTCCATAACTTCGCTTGTTCAACAAGTTCGCCTAGGCGAACTTGTTGACAACTTCGCTTTAAACAAAAACATAAATAACAATACAGACTCGATTACAGACACTAGACTATGAACTACTGACATTCATGCACCAACATTCTCGGAAAGCTAAACTTGTTGAAGAGATTTATAGCCATGGTATATCTTTCCGATCAAAGGTTGAATCGATCATCAGAAGAAGAATTAGACCAAAAATTTAGCACCTCATTTAAATATCATGAAAATCAAACTTCCATCGAAAATAAGCATTCATAAAAATTCTCGTAGATCGAGAATTAAGTTTTCATTATGTACATGCCATATAATGAATTAGTAACTACATCCTATTGTTTTAATTTTTTGGACATGGAATATTTATGGAATCTCCATGAATAGGATCAAACCTTATTTCATGATATTTAAATGAGGTGCTTCTTTCTTATTCTTAAGAAAGTCCTCGAGGGGCTTAGTTGACCCATGACTTAGGTTTCATCTTTCGTTTTCTTTTCGTTTGTTTCGAGAAATATATAGATCAATTTTGGTTTTTTCTTTTCCTCTTGATTCTTTTCCGATCGAGATGTATAGATCTTGTTCATGGGATTAACAAAATTGTGTGAAGGCTCTATTTGCCTCTGTCATTCTATGAGTCTCTTCTGTTTTGTGTATAGCATCGCCACTCCCTTTGGCAACACCACTAATTCAGAACTTAATTTGAAAGTCATATACTAACCCGGACTGTTTCGGTATGTCGCTAATAACCAATGAATATCAAATGTTTTTCCTTGTGTGGATCCTATTGCAATGGGAACTTGATGAGTTGATCCACCTACACGTGTTGATTTTACTGCTATACCCGGAGTTACTCCATGTATTGCTTGACGTAAAATAGCTAGTGGATTTGTTTGTCTTTTGTTGAATCTTTTTTACGACTCGATAGATAATTTGATAAGCCAAATTTTTTTTTTGTGTTTCAGAATATGGTTTACCAACATATTAACTAATCGATTACGATAAACTGGATCAGATTTTGCAGTTTTTTCTTCTGTAGTATCTCGACGTGACATGTGCGTGGCAGGAGTTCAAGAATCAGTTTTCTTTTTATACGGGTTAAAATCACTTATTTTGGCTTTTTTACCCCATGTTGTAGGATGGATCTCGAAAGATATGAAAGATCTCCCTCCAAGCCGTACAAACGACTTTCATCGAATACGGATTTTCGCATTTTATATGTATCTATCAAATCGAGTATGGAATTCTGTTCACTCACTTTAAATTGATTATTACTAATTACATATAAAACTTTCTTAATTACATATAAAACTCTCTTTTAATTGTAATCGTTTTGAGCTTATGAGATATGTCAATGGTACTAAAAAGTATGCAATTAACATTAGTTACCTTATAGTTACCTTATATTCACAAACCAACTCAACCACTTATGATAATTTCACATAAATACTTTCCATTTGTATTAAACACAATAGTTGATAATTGAACACATAAATGGTTTCCTTTGTTCATATCTAGAATTATAAGTTGATTGGAACAATGCAAAGAAGATTTTACAATTACGCCCCAAAAGGGCACAACAACATACAACAAGTGATCAAAATGTTTCAAAATAGGCTAGGAAACTTTCTATATGCATAAAAGTCTCATTCAATGATTTTCTAGGATGCATATTATTATAGAGGGTAGAGTTGAAGTCAACATGCGGCAGTTGAGTAATGTGATTAAGATATATATCAAGTCGATTGTTGAAACTTTTCAAAACACTTTCATGAGATTTCCTTTTTTCATCCAACATAGAAACCGTCTCTTCCAATTTCAACTTTAGTTCGACATCATGGTTTAGCACTCGTGTGACATCCTGAGAGAGTTTATTTCTTGGAGGTACCACAAGGGAAACGATATCGGATTTCCTAAAAAGCAAATAGTTAAAACATAAGCTAAGGTAGTATATCAAGAATGGCGAAGTGAATTTGAAAACATGCACTTACGAGCATCCTAGAGACACAGCTCCATTGCCTCTAATACCTAGATAATAAAATTACATTACAAGACCACTCGAATAATTTCAATTTTAAACTCTTGATAACCTAATTAAGAACAATATTTAATTACCTTCGCATTGCGACAATTTGACCTCCATTGTGTTTTGCTCATCTTTAAGCGTTTTAATTTCCCGTTCAAGTTTCCCAATCCTCAAACCGATTTCACGAATCTCATTCGAAAGGTTCTAGAAATGAAGGAATAAATGAATATAAATGAACATTTATTTATTAATAAAGACAACTTAAATAGAATATGATAATGCACCTCTTCTATCCGATAAAAATTTGCTTCGTGTTGCCTATCCGTAGCAGGACATGTGTCGACTGTCTTTGGTGTTATAACTGAGATGGCATTTAAGTTGTGACTCATATTTATGGGCTCCGTCTTCAGAGGAAGCTCAATCATAACCTATGTGTAAGAAACAAGAAACTGATTCAGCAATTGCATAATCAGATAACCCAACATGCTGTAAATGATGGTTTTTATTTGTGCCTCTTTTGTTTTGAGTTGTGAAAATCAGATTGAGTTACTATATGATGGAAAACAACTCAGAAAATTAAAACGAGAATAAAATTAATCAGATGACTAATTTAGAGAGGGAAGAATTCAACCTTGAGGGTCAACTGTAACTCAGGGCAACGAGAATGAACAGCCACAAAAGTAAACTCCCCTTCCTCTGAAGGAACCGGAACAGCACGAACTATGCACCGGCCTTCACGAAACACATATTTGACAACTTCATCAATATCCTTAAACTGTGATCTAATCTCAAGTGTATGTGATTGTCCAATCTTATCATCATTATGATAATTTACATCCACATCACCATTGGAATCCACAATCTCAAACACCAGGTGTTCAAGTTGGGAACCAGCAAAACATCTTTCATGCATCTACAATTATATACATAAGTTTGATATTAACACATTTCTTGTATAAAATTATTAGGTTAAAAGATTCAGACCTCTGATGAAATCCTCAGCTGCCTTTTCTCGATTTGCCACTCCTTGATGATAGGTGTTTTTCCATCATCATCATGCCGTCGATGCATATTCCTTAGCCACAGTTCGTACTTCTTATCCAACTGCGTCAGGCTTAACGACTTCCCGTCTTTTCTAATGTCAATGTCTATGCCTGTTAATGAACACATATCTCAAAGGTCATTCCATTTATTATGGACTACATTACATATTTTTAAAGATCATGACACCCATCAGGTATGCATCTTTATTTCTCGCCAGATTTAGACACTTTTAGAAACAAAAATTACCAGAATCATTCTCCAGTGGTTGTTTGCTGCCCAAGTTCATCAATGCAGTGGTAAAAGGATTTTGAGGCAAAAAATCAGTCTAGAACAAGAAACAAACAAACATCATCATCATCATCATTATCATCAGCTAGATAGGAGGAATGTATGATGGAATGGTCAGGGGAAGAAAAACACATACCTCGGAAGGTGTCGGGCTAAAACCAGCATCCGTATCTAAAATCTCAACAATATGAGCTCAACTAACCGTATAATCAATTCTACAAAGTAGTGAAAAGTTTAATAATTAAAATAACTGTTGGCTTACCAATATAACATTTAACTCTCATGCACCATCTCTTTAACACTTGTGATCGGCCTGTATTTCTATGTCTCAAATCCATGAACGGAAGCCATTCCTAATTCAAAGAGAAATTTATTACACAAATCATCTTTTGGTTGCCAAGATTAATGCACTGTCCGAATCTATGCAATTGATTATCAACTCACCCAACAAGCATCTGGTAGTAGACGACCTAGCCATCTACAAGAAACATGCCTAAAACTTCCGAGTTCTTCAGGGTATTCATACCCATCTTCTTTCAAAGCATCCAAAACCATCTCAATGCTTTCTTTACCCTGTTATGTAAAAAAGAGGATATAACAAATATCTTGGTACTGGAAACTCGTATCATGTAGATTGAATGTGCATACACATGATACCTTTTGAACTGCAAGATAGACACACCTAAGGCGTGAATTTGCCTCCTCAGATGATCCTGGAATCTTGGAACGATGAAGTTCATGGCTAAATATTTTATTAAACTAATTTTGTAATGTAAAAAAAACAGACCTTGACTACTTGCCATAGTATGAATCAATTTAAAACGAACTTGTAATATGAATTCCGGAACAATGCATGCAGCTAGATTGGTAATTGCTACCTCCCCGCCAGGAACTTTAGCTAGATCATCTCCATTAACCTAATAGTGCTCGTCATTAATATTAGATTATTAAAGAATATACTTTTTAAAAACCCATGAACTATGATAAGAACAGATCAAATGCACTATCAGGTTAAATACATGCAACAAAAGTATAAAAAAATGGAGATAATAAAGTACAAACCTGAAATTTAAGAGGAATAATAGTTCTCCCTTCCTGGGAAAACTCATCACCCTGTAAATAGGCACAAACTAAGTTACGACACGGAATCTTGTATGTATTATGAATAAGGTAGTTAATTATGGTGTTAATCCTAGTAGGAATTGATATAGAAATGAATCTATTTTCGTAATCGAAGAATGCAAACCTTAATATAGGGGTAGTAAATATCCTTTAACTTGCATTGAAGTCGTCTTATGTTACTGCATCACATATTTGGCTCGAAAATCTCAACCTGTCCAAATGTTTCCACATTGATCTTAAATCATATCCAAGCCTTTAAAACTAAATAACTGTTACCTTTGTGAAACTTTCCATTGGAAATAATACAAGTTCTTCATTTGTGGGCTCTCGGAGGCCACCATAAGTCTAAATTGTGAGAAGGAATAATTAATTGAAGATAAAGCAGGCATAAAAAAGTATATGAGAAAGGAGAAAACATGTAACTGAGATCAAAATGAAACAATTACCCTCCATGATCCTTTTGAACTGGAGATCGAAGTATTGGTAAGAGCATCTCTCACAAAACCTAGCATATAAACTTTATGACCACTTTTCGTCTTCAATGAAACTTCTATACGTCTACAGTAAGGTAAACCACAAAATGAAGTTATCACAGCCTGTAGAAGTAGGTTCTTAATCATGTTAATAGGCATACCTTCCTAAATGCATAGATGCAGTAAAGCCACCATATCCAAACATGCAAAAGACAGGCTGTATAGGTTACCAGAAGGTTTAATATCAGTCATCATGAAGAGGATATATTTAAAGATGACAAATTAAACATATTTCATGCAATTTCCGCACTCCACAGTATGTACCATTAAATATGGAGGCTTGTCACACATATCGGCTTGTGTTTCGTATGCCCAGTTATAAGAAGTAGCCGTTTCCCCCCTACAGATAAAAAAAATAAATAAATAAAAACATATGCATGAACATAAGAAACAAAGAAATGCAACATTTGAGAAAATAACATCTTACCACTTCTCAATTGACATAGAGTTCATGCCCGGGCCTGTGTCACATATAGATAATTTGTCATTTGAAACTTCAACGCTGCATATGATGGATCCAGTAAGAATTAGTAGAAACCAAAATCCCAACAAATACTACAAGCAATAAAGTCGACACCATATGTCAATTGTTGTACCTTATTAACCTCGGATCATATTCATCATTAGCCCACACTGCTTGCAAGGATTTATCCTAGAGTAAAGAGCATGCCATTAATTCATTAATTTAATGTTTGATTGATACATGATGATCTTATTTACACATGGCACAATTGCTTAAACAAAGCTATGCAACACTTCGGGATTATAAACAAATTACACGTTAACCCGAAACATATTACTAATGAATAAATTAACATTTAAGCATCTCAAAACATGGATTGGTAATTATAGGTCTAACAGAGTAAGGATTAAACAATTTCTTACAATTAAATCGGCTAATGCGATTTCAAAAGTGTATTCTTCAGGCAATTTCGTTAGCAACTCTGTATCACAAGTTATTTTCCACATGTTCTATGAACAAAAAAAAAAAGAAAACATTATAGTTATATAAATTCATCTTAGTAAGGAAACCACCATATATATATATATATATATATATATATATATATATATATTGAACCCTAACCAACCTTGTAGATGGTTTCCGGTTGAGACCCATCCTGTTACAAGATCATTCATTGCATATTAGTAGTTAGAAATTAACAAATTTCAACAGATGAATGACGAAAATGAATTAAGAATGGAAAATTTGAAACATGGACGCACATCGAGTCTGAGATTGTAGATTAGGGTCGTCCGTAATCTTGTCAAGTTAAAGAAAGTTTTATATGTAAAATCTTGGTCATCAATAAACGCAAATCGGCATCCCATCTAACATCTTTCTTAGGGTTTGATGTTTGTGTTTCTCTTTCACATTGTTGTTTTGCTATGTTGGCCAGCTCCCTAACAGTAACGGACTCCTTCCCTTCAGGTATCTTCACCAATACCGCCATCCCATTTGGTAAGAGGATTTTTAGCTTGTAATTTCTCTCTGTTACTCCATCAAAATCCCACGTCCTCTCTCTCAAGATCCAGACTTCGGACCCCTCATTTGATCGCTTTTGAGGTGTTAGAAGATGACGCTTACCACCCATATCTCGAAGCTATCTAACTGCCAAATAAGGAAAGAAGAACTGTTCATATATAAGTTCAAAGAACAAGTGAACACTAATTTCTACCATGCTACTCTGATTAATTAACGAATCGACATTGCAAGCAATATGATCGTATGTAAAAACAGCATTAACTACTTAAAAATGCTAAAAAGGTAAATAGTTTCAAAGAACAAGTGAACACTGATATCGATTGATCGATCTACGACATTCACTTGATGCTGCTGCTGTAATATTTAACATAACAGTTGCGAATCAATTTGGAAGAACCGTGAAAAAGGCCCGATAAATTTGAAACCCTAACCACAAGTTCAAAGCACAATTGACATTATAACTAAACTTATGTTCATAAAAACAAGTTACTAAATCACCCGTGGTTTTAGCAAAAATATATATATATATATGTATATATTACCTGCAACTGTGAATGCAAAGAGAGTATGAAAATGAGGCTTTCTAAATAAGAAGGAAACAGCGCCCTAGGGTTTTCAAACAAAAACAGAAAAGATGATAGATAGATATATATATAGTGCAGTGGAGCGGGGAGTCATGTAATACTACACTGCAGGCTGCTAAAATGAGCTGGGTATGGATGAGTTTTAACATTAATGCACAAGATATTTTTTTTATATTTTATGCTATTAAATTAATTAATTAATTAATAAGTTGACCATATCTTTTCATTAAATATCCGTTATCTATTTGGGTATTCCTCTTTCTCTTACCATCCCTGACTATTTATTTCCTCTCACTTTTCGATTTCTTTTCAGGAACAGTGTTTTTACGTGAACGCTTACAAAAACGGTAGGGTTATTAAGGGATTTTATGTTGAGAAAGTGACCAAAGTGACTCATTACATTTCCAAACTAGACAAGCCATTTAATTCTATAATTCCCAAAATCACCCTTTTCTATTCTCTTTGATCCAACCAAATAATACTGTCACCTAGCCGATTAGATTCGCAGCCGAGCTATTTTAAACCACTCACAATCTGACACGTGTTCTTTTATACGGTCGGCCAGCCATTCTTTTCTATAGAACCGACAAATAAAAAAGCAAACATCAACTTCTTAAAAACACCGATTGAACTATATTGTCGGCCGATAAATCTATCATGGTGATATTGTCCAGGCCCGACTTTTATTCCGTGCAATCCTATTCCGTGCCACTGCACGAGGCCCAAATGTCCAAACAGGCCCAAATATTTTTCTTAAACTGAAACTCAATTTGAATAAACAGTAATAAAAAGGATAAATAGACAGTGAAATGGATCTATATATACTCTCAAATTAGGCGCGTGAGAGCCACTTCAACTTAAAGGAGAACAATAAACTGGGCCCACTTCCTCCTGACACTGTGAAGTTTAATTCACAATATCTTGATGGCATTTTTTATTATCAATTGTGGAGTTTAATTCACAATATATTGATGACATTTTTATTATCAAGTACTGATTTAGTGATTTATCATCATGATCCTATGTGTGAACTCTAACGCCCTGTTTTTAAGATTTTTTAAAGGAGGGAAAAGAAAGGAAAACTAAAGATAGTTAAAAAATAGGTGTTTTTTAGTTTTTTTTAGGATGGAAAGGAAAGAAGTAGGAGGAGTTAGGAAAGATTAAATTAATGTATTTTCCCAATAAGTTATCCTCTCAAAAATGGGATGATTACTAAGGATAACTATCTTTTAACATAGTTATCATTTCCTTTCCACTAATTTCCTTCTAACTTAAGAACACACCTAATTAAAAAAATGTCATTCCCTTCCCTTCCCTTTCTTATCCTTCCATCTCCTTTCATTTTCTTTCCTTGGTTAAAAAACTCAAGAACAAGGCGTAAATATCAAGATATAATTGAATGAGTTTAACATTTTTAGTTTAATTAAGGTATACCGAATATAATAACGTATATTATAAAATATACACTAATATATTACAAAATTATTATCATGACTAATTACAATCAGGTTTATAATCGGGCAAATAGGGTTATTTAATCGCGTGTTTAGATCGGGTAATCGAGTATATTGTGAATCACACACTCGTCCCAACCCGCAAAAAAAATTCAAAGGTTATTCCAAACGCTCCATACCCTAATGAGAGGGGTATTACACTAAGGAGGAGGCCCAAAATTTATCGCGCACGAGGCCTAACTTTTGTTTATCATTCTCAAGGACGGGCCTGATATTGTCGGCTGACAAATCTAACATACTCATAAAATAGTTTCCGAGACCAAAAAAAAGTTAAATAAAAGGTCTGTCGACCGTTTATTAAATGGTTGGATCCGACAGCGTTTAAAAGTTCGGCCCGAGTGTTTAATAAACGGTCGTTTTTATTATATTCAGTAAGTGTTTTTCAAATCTAGTCAATTTTTAAAAAAGTTGACGGGGCCGACCGAATAGAAGTACACGTGTCAGATTGTCGGTGGTTGCAAAAATGGTCGGCTGTCAATCTAGTTGGTTGGATAAAATGGCCATTTTGAAAATTTTAGAATTGGCTTGGTTAGTTTGGAAATATGGAATGGGTCAAATGACAATTTTGATCATGTTCCCATCCCCATTTACTTTTTGGTGTTATTGACTTATTGTAGTCTCAAAAGTAAAACCAAATTTACAAATTTTCCTGCCCACTCTAGTGTGTCAGCTATCAGCTCCAATCATTCCGAATGGTCCTAATTAACGGAAGTGGCAGTTAGAAAACAAACTGTGGCCTCAATCTCCGAAGTGCACTAACAGACGAAAAATGCATAGCCTTAATACAAGAGTTTAAAACGCATAACCTTAATACAGGAGTTTCAAAGGACAGTTTTAACACACCAAACCGTGATTTCAAAACACGATTTACTTTAAAATTGTGCCACTCCATAGTTTAAGGCCACAGTTTGCTTATTCAAATCATGTGGAGTTGTCACACCACTGGATACTTGGCAAAACTATAAAAATATATCAATAAACCTACCCATGCCAATATGCCATGGTTTGAGACCACGGTTACACCAAAAGTGAAAGACCAAATAAGAGCATACCATTCTCTTAATATCACTATTCATGTCGGAAGTAGGCAGTACTCTGGGTAATATCACTATTCATGTCGGGAGTAGGCAGTACTCTGGGTACAGGAACTTTATAGGCATTGAAATTGGCTCTGTTTGCGAAATGAAGATGGAAGTCCAAGTTCAATAATACAAATCTTTGGGTATAGGTTGTTTGTGGAAGAACATAATGAGTATAGAAACCGATCTGGCTGAGCTCTTAATTGGCATTAAAGGCTGCATAATATAAAAGGAGTTGTGGGGTGGCTATTGTCCATCATGCGTGATAGATATGCGTATAAGAGTAAAGACAGTATACGAATGCATATAGGTTTAAAGGAGAAAGGATTATTGAATAAACTCAGTACATTGAATAAGCTCAGTACGTAATTCATTACATTAAATATGTTTAAATACACAAATGAAGGCCGTTTGACCATCAGTCGCAAATGCCCGATAACCTTAACCACCGAAACTGTAAATGAGCGCTCAAACGGTCTTTCTAGTAAAACTTAATATAAGATCTTAATACTAATAATAATGTATAATAGTAATAACATTAATTGCATAAAGTCAAGTTTAATTATAATCAACATCATTCCCAAAACTTGACGTTAGAGGACATTTTTGGCTAGGAGTTATTGAGCTTCTTCAGTTGTTTTCACAATTGGCTTGAAATAAAAACGAAATGTCGTTTTCCAAATTTCCTTGTGACTTCACGATTACCGAGCGTGTACAGTGCATAATTGGCCTCTGTGTTTCAGTAAAGATCTTCCACACAATGAGTTCCTGTACCATACATGTTACTTTTCACTTATATGCATCTTGTAATTCTACTTCAACACTCTTAACCATATTCCCAGCAATCAAACCCCACAGATTGTAATTGTTGGTTAATCATCGATCATGTTAAAGTTCCGTTAAATATTTCGTTAGTTATTATAGAATAGATAAACTTTGTTAGAATGTTCAGTTAACAAAGTTAGGGTACAAAGTGTAATTCGTTAATAATTGATGTATATTGTTGTAATTAGTTATAAGATAAACGACGGGTTGCGTTGTATTAACGAACCGTCGCGACCTTCGCCGGAATAACCGTCGGTGGGTATAAATACCTCCGACACCATCGCTTGTAATCATCCGTTTCATTACAAATCAATAATACAGAGATTCGTTTATTATAATTGTTGTTATTTACGTATTATTGTTCGTTTAATCGATCCCATGGCCCTCAATTGGTATCAGAGCCAGGTTCTAAAAAAACCCCAAATTCGGAACCCTAATATTTCCAGGGAAGAAGACGGAAAAAGTACCTGTTGAAAGATCGGCGATAGATATTTCCAGCAATAGCCAAGGAGAATTTGATTTTATTAAGAACCACCGGCGTGACTTGTGGTAATCGGAAAAGTCAGTACGGTGTGGAAAGTCAGTGTGATTTTGGGAGACGGTCATCTCATTCACCGAAGTTAAGATTGAATAATTAATAAACAATTTTTAATTTAATTATTAAATAAAAAAGGTATTCAAGATATTTATGATTTTTCTAAAATAATAATATAGAAACTTGAATAAAATCGAACCTATGTGATTCGAATAGCAAGACTCCGAACCTTCGTGATTCGTTGAGAATAAGTGGCTCCGAACCTTCGTGATTCATAGAGCAAGAGTAAGACCTGTGTGGCAATCTAAGTCCTATGTGGCAATAAGACCTGTGTGGCAATCTAAGTCCTGTGTGGCAATAAGACTTGTGTGGCAAACAAAGACCTGTGTGGCAAATAAATCCTGTGTGGTAAGAGCAAAAACCTGTGTGGTTCAATCGAGTAAGAAGTAAATATGTCTAGCAAAGAAGATTCATCAAGTGGATCAACAAAAATTCGTGAGCAAGGGAATATATCTCTTCAATGTCTAAAATTGACCGAGTCAAACTATACGACATGGGCAGTATTGATGGAGACAATCTTAAAGGCTTATGGTATTTGAGAAGCGGTAAGCTCAGAAGAAGAAGTTGATGAAAAGAAGGCATATACGACCAAGGCAATGATCCTACAAACGTTGCCGGAAGATATTTTGATGCAAGTGGCACAACACCCGACAACAAAAGAAGTGTGGGAGGCGATAAAAGTTCGACACCTAGGAGTGGATCTAGTTCAGAAAGCACGTCTACAGACATTAAGGAGCGAGTTAGAGAAGTTAAAGATGAAAGAAAATGAGACCGTGAGTGCTTTCTCTGGAAAATTGGGAAGCATAAAAGCCAAATTTAAAAGTTTTGGTTCCAATCTCAAGGATAAGATAATTGTAAGGAAATTGCTCAATTCAGTTCCAAAGAAATTTCTACCAATCGTGGCATCTATCGAGCAACATTTGGAAATTGACAAAATGCCATTTGAAGAAGCGGTAGGAAGAATAATAGCTTTGAAGAACGCCTTAAAAGTCAAGATGAACCAGAAGACGATAACGAAAGAAAGCTTTTGATGGCTAGTAATCATCTTAAGAACTAGCGTCGTGGGAAAGGTCGTGGTAATAGAAGCCAAGACAAAGATCAAGGAAGAGAACCTTTCAAAAAAGAAAGAAGACGTGGAAATGCGAGTCGCGGAAAAAAAGACAAAAGTGATCTAAAGTGCTATGAATGTAATGAATATGGTCACTTCGCATATGAATGCCCAAAGTGGAAAAACAAAGAAAAAGAAGATCTAGAGGCTCATCTCATACATAGTTTAACTACAGTACTATGAAGACAAAACAAGCCGTGTTGAAGATCGAGATTAAGGGGGTGATTGTTGGTTAATCATCGATCTCGTTAAAGTTCCGTTAAATATTTCGTTAGTTATTATAGAATAGGTAAACTTTGTTAGAATGTTCAGTTAACAAAGATAGGATACAAAGTGTAATTAGTTAATAGTTGATGTATATTGTTGTAATTAGTTATAAGATAAACGACGGGTTGTGTGGTATTAACGAACCGTCGCGACCTTTGGCGGAATAACCGTCGGTGGGTATAAATACCTCCGACCGCCATCACTTGTAATCATCCGTTTCATTACAAATCAATAATACAATGATTCGTTTATTATATTTGTTGTTATTTACGTATTATTGTTCGTTTAATCGATCCCATGGCCCTCAGTAATCAGACACATTTTTGTACCCACCTTCGACTTACACCTATAAATAAAGTTCATAAATATCAAAGAAGTACTTCTCCATTTGCCATTTTAGGGGCAATGGTTTTGAGTTTTAAGGAATTAATAAAAGTATAAAAACCATTCAATCATTTCGTTAAAAAACTTCTGCTTTCAAAACTGATATGTTTTTGTAAACAAAATTCAAGTCTACCATTTTATTAAAAAGTTCAAGCAATCATCGAAAAAATTCAAAAGAAACTGACTGCAGTAGTGTGTCTCAGTCGCATGTGTTAAATATCATTTTCAATGGCTATGTTAAGAGTTTCAAAGTAATCTTCCAACTAGTCATTCTTTTTCTCTATGTATGTCGAATAGACGTTTCCTTTGTTCCTTGTTCCGATTCCTTCAGCATATGCAATGTCCATATTGGTCTTCTATAATGTCATGATCAAACATAGCAATTAAGTGACATTATTCTCCTTCGAGTTAAGGTTGTAGCTATTGGTAATTTCCATATTACTAGGTCGTCACGTGCAATGTCAAATGGAATTCATTAATGTTGTAATGGGTTTATAAGGTTACAATTGGGATTTTATATTTGGTAATTACTTGTTGGCAAAGTTTGGGTCACCCTATAAATACATAACCACGTTTAGGGTTATGAAAGAGTGAGAGGGATTATTGTATTCAAGTTTTGTGCTAGTTAATTTCTTGATTATAATAATACGTTAGTTTACCCTAAATATCGTGTGCTTGACTAGCCTTGTAGTAGTAATTTCTCATTACGATCGAGATTTAGTGCAAAAAAAAAAACACACTAATTCGATAAGCTCTATCAAACAAATTTAGTTTAATTTCGCCTATACCTCTTATAAAAAAAATAACACACCAAAGATCATTCCAAGTTCTGTCATCACTACCAGTAACGATGTATTTGTCATCGGTTTGTCGTTGTTGGTAATCTGTCCCAACATTCATTATTTAACAAACCAATGCGCCAGATTCACCGTGATCTTTGATGACACATTTATCAGATGTCCTTGAAAACCATTGTAACAACATTTTTTTATTTTAGCCCTTAGATTCTTTCTCATTTCTGTATCTGTATGATTGTTGTATATTCCCTATGGTCCTTGGATTTTTATAGTGCATCAACAAGTGTGTGGCTCTAATATTAGATTGTTGGATATGAAGATGGTGAAAGAAATGTGTATAACAATAAGAGAGTATACTATGGATACAAGTTTAAACGAGAAACGATTATTGAATAAACTTGGTATGCAATTCATTACATTAACTATGTTCAACACACAAAAATGTAAGCGATTTGATCATTAACTGTAAATGGCCGTAACCTTAACCACCGTAACTGTAAAAGGACTATTTAAACAGTCATCCTAATATAAGTTCTTGATACAAATTATAATGCATAATAACAACACTGTATACTTGGGCTGATCAAATACCGCTTTGTGAACTATTTCCTTCTCTTTTTATGTTTGAAGTTGACAAAAAATACATGGTTAAGGACTTACTTATTAAACAAAAGTCATTTATCGTATTGTTGAAATTAGAGTAGAATCCCTTCAGCTACTAATGGCAACGGTGTTCTTCGCTCCATAGCCGAATCTATTAGCATACCATAAAGACAATGACAAAACTTGAAATAACACAACTGATTCATTGAATAAACTGTTTATTCGTAGACAATGTGTAATCAATAGACTAATAATAATGGAACATTTGTAATTAACAAGAAACTAATTGACCATGATTTTAATGAAAATGATAGTTTGGTCTTGTATGCTTTTCTAAAGTCAAAATGAGTTATTAGTAAGATATAGTTGGTATTTATTACTAGTTAATTCAAAGTTACAAATAATTTTTTAGGATTTGTTTTTATGAATTTATTTTTTTAATTAAAAGTATTATTAACCACATATCATTTTAACCGAATGCTAGAATATCTTTATTTATATTTCGTCAAATGTGTCAAATAGCATATTCATGTATAGCCTACACAGATTCATGTATCGCTTGCATAAATTAATGTATAGTGTTTGCGGTATCACGAGTTGAGTATGTGAAAATGCTACATATGTAGGTTATTAGTATGCTTTGTCATTTGTTATATTTACTTTTATGTGTAATATATTCAAATAGTGTATATATAACACAGAGGTTAACAGAGTCATTATTGTTGGTTGTTAACAGCTTTTGTTAGTTATGTTTAATACTATAACCTAAACTATAGATCGTACATTACATTAACATATGTTATTTGTATTATTAATCCCATGCACTATCATATGTAATCATACTAGATAAGTTAGGTTATGAACATTAAGGTCAAACAAGGTTACAATTGATGGTTAGTGATAACCGTTTAAGATTTTTATTTAACTATCAATCTTCATATATTAATATCATTAGATTGTTTCCGTGAGAGGCACCAGGTTATAAGAAATTTATACTCCTTTATCCATTTTAAGAAGTGTTTGTTCGTACATAGTCCATCAACTATGTGTTGCGGGGTATCAATAATAATGGTATCAGAGTAATACAATCTAAAGAAAGATCCTAGGGCTAATTAATCACGAATCATTCACTATCAATTCGTTAGAAATGAAGAAAGGAAAATGAATAAAGATGATAAATTGTTACTATTACTATGTTCAAGGTCATCTTATATCATACTACAAGTTATAGGAGCGTGATGAAGCCGCTTCCCTAATTCGAGAAATAAGGGGCGTGGCCACAGAAGATCAGACCACATTCGATAACTCAGATATCTAAATTGTTGTTGGTAAAAATTCAGGAAAATGAAACAATGTACGTCTGGTATGTTAATTTCAAGCACAAAATTCCTTTCACTATAACCAAATCCCATTTCACTAAATTGAAACTTTTTTGTGGTTTGGAAACATGCAGAGAACAATTTCTTTTTGTAAAGGGTGTAGTGTCACACCCCAACCTACGAAGGAAATACCGGGGCGTGAACTGATTGTTCACAACTCTCAATGTACTATTATGCAACATTATAAATTTCAATATCTATTAATAAATTTCAATTAAAACTAATACTCATTACGATATCCAAACAAAACAAATAATGCATTTAACAAGTAAAAACCATAAAACAATTGTCTCATTTAAATTCTCTATCTTTATTCCTTATGTAATCTTCCAAACTTGGAATATATCACATCACACGATGACCTGCATATGCGTTGAAAATAAAGTAGATTTGTCAACACAAGGTTATGTGAGTTTCACACTAGTTTTGATGTATATATATAATAGATAATAAAAGCGCAACAAAGTCAAATGAGTTAAGCAATTCAACCAATGAGTAAATAAATGAGCTGTCGAAAAGCACAAAGCTATTACGACTGTCGTATGATCATACTATTATGAGATTATATTGGACCTCTCCGAATGCGGTTCACGTAAAGCAAATAAGCACATAACAAATAAGGTACAAATAGTTAAGCACAAGTGACAATAGTTGCAGTTTGTGTATCAAATAGTAGGGAAATAAATATTAAACGCATATGTCCCCAAAACAGTATAAAATGAGTTTTAAAAGTGGAGGTAGATGATTCGCAGTGACCAGCAAGGGAATTAGTGGGAAAAGTTGAATCGGTTGCATTGATGTTTTGAATTTGGGTCACTATCCTAGGGATTGCAGCAGCTATCTCTTTGGCGATACATGTGGCCATACGGTGGTCATGAGAACCAGACGATTGATGTCGAGGATGATGGTGGTTTCTTAGATGAGACATTCTACGAGCACCAAAAATAAAGATTTATAAGATGAATGATAAGTTAAGGAAAACATTAGAATAATAAAATTTTTAATTATGAAAATATTATAATAGCGTTGTGTGACATTTGTCAATTTTCGTATTCGTATTTGTATTCGTTAAGCCGACCAGTTTAGTCGTTTCAATGCATTTGTTTTTATGAGATTGATCAAGTTATATCAATTTCAATGATTTAAAGTTTGTATCCGTTCATTATCTATTCGTATCATTCAATCTACGAATCTCCGAGCCTTAAACGTTAATATAATAATCAAGTTCAAACCATATGTGTGTAAAGCGTAAACAATCCAAAGATAATAAAATATATCAAGATTGATTAAGTAATATATAATTATAAAGTTCAAGGTTCAATATGTAAATAAAGTGTAAAAACAAAATATAAGGTTATCCAAAGTTAGGGGGCCAAAGTGTAAGGTATTTAAAATAATAATAACAATCCAACAGCCCAGCCCCCTTCTTCCCGTTTGGTTTTCCGACCAAAGGTCCGACCATCGGATTTCCGGCGCCAGCGACCCTAAAAATACTATTTAACCTCAGTGTTAACCCGTTAATCACCCCAAATGACGTCTCCACAACTCCGAAACTTGATTATGTAATTTATTTCGTCATTTATAACCTAATTAATACTAATTAAGCTTCACCCGCCGAATTTTAATCGAAATAATAATAACACGAATTAAAGACGAATTGATCCAATTGACACTATAAAAAGGACCCTAATCATCGTCCAAACGTTCCGTAAACATTAAATTACACAAACATATTATCCACAGCATTCAATCCGTTCATCAAGTTTCATTCTGGCCGTTGTCATCAAACTGTAACCTTTAAAGGTAATTGTTATATGAAATCATATTAGTTTCAAGCATATAATAAAACCCCTAACATAACTCGAAAAAACCTGGAACAGATTAAACGAATTGAACATCTAGGGTTTAGAGGAAGAAAATGAAGTTTAAAGTTAGTTTATAATAATTAATATTCATCTTATAACACAAAAGTTAGATTGGTCCAGTGGTTAAGTATGTTTGCTGTGGTCATGAAGACTCGTGTTCAAACCCGGGTCACTGCAGATCCTTTTTTTTTTTTTGTTTTTACAAAGCATTGTGATAGTTCTAATAAATCAAATTTAGATTTTTAAACCATTATAAATTAAATAATATTATTTTATGTTAAATAAAAATTGTTTTAGATTATTTTGAACCTTTACAATAAAAAACCCAAACTTTTACAAACCCTAAACATCGTTAAAACTCGCAAAATAAATATATAAATATATATATCGGTGTTATCGTCGTGAAATTTATAAGTTCTAAAAGAAAATAATTATACTAAAACAAATAAACATACCAGTAACGCTAAAATTTCGGAAACACTATTATATTCATCTTATAAGTAATATTATAATAATAACTTGTTAAAAACCCGATAGACCAAATTATTAAAATACTTTAAAGTGTGTAAAGGTATATATATAAACAATAATGCATGAACTTTAAAACCAACATTTTATTCCCATTAAATTAATTAGTAATTCTCGTATTCTTATTATTTTAGCTTGTGAGATTCGATCGTTCGGTTTCATATAACGCACTTCCTTTTTCGTTTCCAAGTTGTCATTCCAATTTCAAATGTGAGTTTCTCAAACCCCATTTTTACTTTTTATTACTTTTGGGGTAGCATATGTATCCTACAAAACCCAATTGCTTACGATTTTGCTTACAAACTACAATTCATTACATGGTCTTGTGTGCTTACTTGTTATTTGCTCATGGATTACTTCAATATAGTATGATCATATGCCCCCCCCCCCCTTTGCACTCAAGACCTTGTTGTTATGAGTGTAAACGAGCCTCATTATTCGAGTGTGTGGGTGCACAATCCCAATTGGAAATGACCTTATTTGTTTTTCACGAGTTTTAATGGAATTGTAGATTTTTATATACTTATATCAAACTTGTGTGAAATCACCAACTATTAAGTTAGTTGACATTATTTTATACATATGTTACTAGTATGCTTATTAGAGGATGAAACAAGAGAAGACACTAGACATAGGATTATCAATAATAAAGTGTTTGACTTGTTTATTTCCTTGTAATTTTTCTTATTTACAAAAGTACTTGTTATTTGAATCATCAATGAAATAATGATAATATTGTCACTTAATAGTGTCACATGTGTTTTGCGTCATAAAGATTAAAAAAGTAAAAGATTATAAGATGAGGGGGGTACATTGCGTAAATAATTATTAGATGATGTAGTGAATATGATTAATCTGTGATGACGAAACAAGGAGATAAGGCAGTTTAAAATTTAGATTTTTATTTAATTAAGTTAACTTTACAATAAACTAACGATATATATTTGTGGATGTTGGCCTCCCATGAGCTTTCAATGGCAATTTGAATAGTCCAACAAAACTAATGAATAAAAACAACTGAGTTGGACATCCCATGAGCGTTACATGGCATTTTGATTGTCCCAACTAATTAACGAATTAACAATACAATAGAGTTTGTCGGCCCGATGAACGTTACATGGCGTTTTAACCGACCAAACTAAATAACGAACAAACGAGAGAAATATGAGTAGTTGGAGCATCCCGTGAACCACCACATATGATGAACTCCAACAAAAAAAAACGTAAAACAAACTGAGAAATGGATAGTATGAGTGCTCATAGGTTCCATGGATTTTTCACCCAACTAACCATTTAAATAACAAAACACAATAATTGGAAAAACCGAGTTTAGCCACGAATCACCGTGAATTCGGTTTAAAATCAACCTAAGGTGTTGGTCGTATGACAGTTGTGTTCCTCTTTGGCCGAGAGGAACTTGTCACACTACCTAGCCTTAAGATGAAGGAGTAAAAACAAAAGTAGGGAATTCTTAAGGAATTCCCCAAAATTAAAAAGCCAATCTAATTATGAAAAGTTTTCTTTGAATGTTGAGGCCTAGTCTCGGAGTTGTGTGTGTATACATAACAATACAATAAATAGTAAATAAATTTTAATTACTTAATTACCTAAGAAAGCTGTAAACAATTAATTCGAACACATAAGGCAAACAGATAAGCACGTATAGGGCTCCTAAACATGTTACTATGGCACCACAAACGTCCTATCTTAAACATTCGGCTCTGATACCATTTTGTCACACCCCAACCAATGGCGGAAATGCCGGGGCGTGAACTGATTGTCCACAGCTCTCAAGGTACTATCATGTAACATTATAAATTTCAAATAAAATAAATATTCATTACAATATCCAAAAAAAAAACAAATAATGTATCAAACAGGTAAAAACCATAAAACAATTGTCTCGTTTAAATTCTCTACCTTTATTCCTTATGTGATCTTACAAACTTGAACTATATCACATCACACGATGACCTGCATATGCGTTGAAAATAAACTAGATTTGTCAACACAAGATTGAGTGATTAGCACAACAGTTTTGATGTATATATATATAATAGATAACAAATGCACAACAAAGTCAACTGAGTTAAGCAATTCAACCAATGAGTAAACAAATGAGCTGTCGAAAAACACAAAGCTATTACGACTGTCGTATGATCATACTATTATGAGATTATGTTGGACCTCTCCGAATGCGGTTCACGTAAAGCAAATAAGCACATAACAAGTAAGGTACAAATCATTAAGCACAAGTAACAATAGTTGCAGTTTGTGTATTAAATAAGAGGGAAATAAATATTAAACATACATGTCTCCAAAACAGTATAAAATGAGTTTTAAAAGGGGGAATGTGGTACTCACCTCAATAGACGAACAAGGGAAAAAGATAACAATAAGAATGACGATTCGCGAAAATCACACGTTGACGATAAAGCTTAATAAGGAAAATAGAATATGGATACGCAAAGTAAATGTAATAGATCGATTAAGAAAACTCGATAATTAGAATTATTATTAAGTCGTATTATATTCTTTTTTATCATGATTAATATAATATTTTATTTTATATAAAGATATTATATGAGAAATTGTTAGTTTGTTAAATTATATATAAAGTATATTATAATATTATATAAGTAAAACACATCTTTATAAAATATATTATTAGTTTATTAATCCGTTTAAAAGTATATTATATTATTTAATATAATATACAAAAATATTATATGAATAAAATACATCTTCAAAAACTATAATTTTGTTAAAGTATATAAATATATATAAAGTTTGCCTTTTGTATATATATGTGTATATATATATATATATATATATATATATATTAAACCAAAAATATTAGTTTACGTGATATTATATATACGTATATATACATATATGTATAACTAATTACACATATACGTACATACACAGACAAGAGACACGAGAAACACAAGTATTATAGTCGGCTCTTAATAAAATAGTTAATTTAATAATTATTATTATTATATTAAATAAAGTGGTTTAAAATGATTTATTACCAAAAATAATCCAAAAAACGGGTGTGTGGGGGTCGAACCCGCGACCTACCACTCCACAACCAAGGTACCAACCAACTGGGCTAAGCAGTTCTTGCGACAAAGATTAGAAACAATTTATTATAAGCAAACACGACCAACCAGAAAACAAGACCAAACCCTAACAACATCGATCGGTTAATCCGATTGATGTTGTTGTAATCAATGATGGGGCTTTTGCTTCATACACAAAAACGATCACAATACAATACACAATTACCTCAATTAACGAGCTGTGATATGTTGATTATGAAACACAGGAGCTGACGATGAGAAGTAACGAACGGACCAATGAATGGTTATGATTGATCAATTAAATAGAGGATTAATGTCAGCTAGGGTTTGATGATCGTCTCTGATAAATTAATTGGATTAATAACAACGATTTCATGTATAACAAGCTCATAATGATGTCGGCTACGTATATACGGAAGAACAAATCAATACATTTTTATTAACATGTTTATATTGTTTAATATGCCGAAATTAACATAATTATACGATTTCCAAGATCAATTACAACTTACAAACAAAAATTAAGGTCCAAGTAAACAATTCTTGAATTCGGGTTCAAGAAAACAAATGTGGATACGGGCTTGGGTATATGATATCCAGTTAGGTTATATGGTTTAAAATAATAAGTTACAGTTTGGATCATGGAGTTTGAGTATGGGCACAAAGGAGATAAACTTGCATTTTGGGTTAAATGTGTACAAACTCAAAAGATATAATTTATAAATAATTAAATATTAATAAAATAATCAATTTAATTTGAGAACGACAATATATTTAATAAAATAACCCGAAGATTGAACCGAGTCGGGTAAAAGTATAAGTTCGAAAACCCGAGTTGTTACAGTCTCCCCTACTTTAGGAAATTTCGTCCCGAAATTAACGAATATTATAACAACATCATGAAATAAAAATACATAATACAGAGCTTTAGATAGTTGAAGTAACGCTCCAAATGAAAATCCGATAAGATCACTTATATATAGAATGTACCAGCGGCGTATCTCAACTACTTTCGGTTCTTCATTATGACACACAATTATTCGGATTATGATTTCCATGCGAGGAATTTGGTAATTACGTTTGCATCCATAATTACTTAGATCGTCGGATGGTCCACATAACTCGTCCCATTGTGTGGGTTACAAAACATTTGAGTAAAACATGATTTTGAGGAAAACAAAAATTATAAGGAGTTTTAATTAGAAAATCATCAATGTATAAAACTATTCCAAAAGTTGCAGTGGATTTTACTAAAGCAAGGAAATCTCCAAGACATCACAAAAATATAAGTATTTTAAAGTTGAAAAAGAGATAACTTATTAATAGTTAAGGTTTGAATGTAAGAAAATAAGATATAAGCATGCTTTAATAAACAATCCATTTAAACAAACGGGACTTTATTCAAGAGATAGAAGATAAATAGTTCAAATGGGAAAGTAATTCAAAGCCATAATGTAAGGCCCCATTACCGGTGCCGCACATTTGGACGTTGGATTTACTCATAAACACAGTTCTAAATATCAGAGTTAACTAAAACTTTCTCAGAATATAAAACTTCAACCATAATATACATTACACAACCTTCAAATCTCGTCTTAACAAACATTCATCGTTATTTAAACATAAAACATAGTCTTTAAAAACATCATAACATTTTCTTGAGGTGCCAGTATCTTCAAATTCATGCCATGTGTCCTCAACAAGCGAGCTGCCTCATTCTACTCACTTGCGTGCATACTAAAGTCAGCTACGCTGAGTGAGTTTAGTTAATCAGGTAACATACAATATGTCCATACACATTCATATATACGCACCCGAAGGTACATATACATAGTTCTTTACCTTCTTTCGTACGTTCATACTATCATACTTTCCTTCTTTCCTTTTATACATACACATATACATATACCTCGTCCCTAAACATTCGCATATATTATTTGGATCTGTTCCCTACATTCGCGCATATTATTAGGGTTTGTCCCCTACATTCGCGGATATTATTCGGGTCCGTCCCCTACATTCGCGGATATTATTTGGGTCCGTTCCCTTCATTTGCATATTATTTGGGTCCGTTCCCTTCATTCGCGAATATTATTAGGGTCCGTTCCCTTTCTAACCATACCTTCTATACCTTTTTATACATTCATAATTATAACTTCCCATATCATTTATATTTCATATATATATATATATATATATAGATCAATCATATCTATAAACTATCCCTTGACGGTACATGAAATATCCGAAGATCGTTCATGCATCATCAAGCATTCATTCATACATAAATTATATAAGACATACACTTACCACTTAAGGTAAGTGTATTAACTAATCACATCGAGTATGCACACATCCCCGAAAACATAACAAGGAAGTGGGGCTAGAACTCACCTGGATCCTGTTGCGTTCACCGTTAATCGTTATCCTAGTCTTTAATTGTGCACGACTAACTGCTATATATATATATATATATATATATTCGTTAATTAACCGCATAATTAGTTTAGTCGGTATTTTAGTTAACCAATGCATTTTCTAAGTTGGGCTTGCTTGTTAAGCTTAAGATAATGGGCTGGTATGTTTTGAATTAGATATGGGTTTAGCACCGTGTGGACTTAGTTAAGTCAGGCCCATTGTTTATCATGGCACCTGGGCCCAACTGGCCATGCCCAAAGTCAACAGGGAACTAAGAGGCCGAGAACTCTTGGCAGAGAACCCATTAGGTTTGACCGAGAACCCTTGTGTTGACCAAGAACCTATGTTCCTGGCCAAGAACCCATAAGATGGCCGAGAACCCTTGGTGACCGAGAACTCAGGTCACCGAGGACTCTCGTTGACCGGGTTCTCGCGTTGACTGAGAATTCCAGGTGGAGGTTCAGGTCACCGAGAACCCTTTTCGGATGCCTTCAGCTCAGGTTTTCATATCTTTAAATCCGTTCTAGGCTCCACTAACGGTTAACGGTCCAAAATTGCTCTTTTAACCACCTTTCTCCACCATTCCTAACCGTTTTAGCACCCATTAACCCCACGGCTTCAAGGTCTAACTCGTTTTAGTCGTAAAGCTTGAACTTTTAATCATAAAAACGTTCTTTACGCTATATCTAGGGTTTTCTTGATGAACCGTATATATCCATTAGTCCTTTATATCCATTTAAACATCAAGTTTGCTACTTTATGATATATCTAGACCCGATTTACTCTATGTTTGAGTCTCATGATAAACCGTTCATAAAAGTGAAATCTTTAAGATCAAGAACATACCTTTATACGGTTATTAGGTCACGACTAGCTTGTTATGATATATTAATCTTGTATCTTGCTTGTATATCAAGGATCTATCCGGATTTAGCTTGGTTAGATCTTGGATTCTTGTTCTTGCTTGCGGCCGTAAATATTAGGGTATGTGTGTGTTTTAAGGTGTGTAGGGAATAATATGGATAAGACGGATGGAAATGGAAAGAATTAGGGTTTAAAGGGGGTATTTATACTCCCTTAGGCCCATAGACCTAAGGCCCATCTTTCCTTTTTAGTCCATGATTAATTCCATCTAATTAGCCTACTACTTTTCCATTTTCATTATTTTGTTATTTCTGTATCAACTAAAGTAACCTGTCTATTACAGGAAATAATATATAAAATATTATTATTGAAAATTTGGGATGTTACACATAAAGATGCGTTACAATATGTAATTAAGAAAAGACAAAAGAAATTAAGATAAAGGCAAACGGCAAAAGTCTTCATGGTCGTTGAGTAGCTTAATGGACGTGACTTGGAGCACTATGAGGAGTTGCATTCATAGGAGTTGGAGCAGTCGAGGTAGACTGATTTGGGGAAGCTTGAATAACATGAGTTTGGACAATTTGCAAGAAGGTTGTTTGGTGGAAATATGTCTGGTAAACTTGAGCTTGCAGGTGGGGTTTGATAGAAGTAACGAACAGACAAATGAATGGTTATGATTGATTAATTAAATAGGGGATTAATGTCGGCTAGGGTTTGATGATCGTGTCTGATAAATTAATTGGATTAATAAAAAATGATTTCGTGTATAACAAGCTCATAACAATGTCGGCTACGTATATACGGAAGAACAAATCAATACAGATTTTATTAACATATTTATATTGTTTAGTAGGTCGAAATTAACATAATTATACGATTTCCAAGATCAGTACAACTTACAAACGAAAATTAAGGTCCAAGTAAACAATTCATGAATTCGTGTTCAAGAAAAAAAATGTGGATATGGGTTTGGGTATAGGATATCCAGTTAGGTTATATGGGTTATAATAATAAGTTACAGTTTGGACCCTAGAGTTTGAGTATGGACACAAAGGAGATAAACTTGCATTTTGGGTTATATGTGTACAAACTCAAAAGATATAATTTATAAATAATTAAATATTAATAAAATAATCAATTTAATTTGATATCCGCAATATATTTAATACAATAACCCAAACATTGAACCGAGTTAGGTAAAAGTATAAGTTCAAAATCCCAAGTTGTTACATGTAGGCAAAGATAAATTACACATCTTTACCAAATGTTTCTCGATCAAAAGTGTGTTCTACACACCATATCTTAAAAAAACATTCTAAGTTAGATAAATTACACCTCTTTGGATTTAATACTCATTTGGAAGGTTTAATGTGTTCTTTATCCAACATATTTGATGATTAGACAAACAATCAAACAAAGTGATGGTAATAATTAGGGAACATGATAGGAATGCATGACATAATAAAAGAGAATTTAATCACTTCTCCTACACATGAGGAGGAGAAGAAGAAGTATTTAGAGAGTTATTTTGATAACCTTGATTTAAGTATTACCGAGGAGATAGCCCAATCTAATAATAATATATTAGAATCTTTCACATTTGAATCATTTGATGACTACATAATATTGCTTGAAATACAAAATATGTTTTTCAATACCAAGCCAATTCGAAATTAAAATTCTTACATATGGTTCAATGGTTTATGTATATTTTACTTGAAACTATATTGTGACATTCGCCATATTTTCAGACCCAAAACCCGACCAATTTTGGACATTTGTTGTAATTCGAATTATTTTGGGATCATTAAAGTAAAGTAATTAATGTTATGTCAAATATTTATATATGTTGTTTATTTTTCCGATCCATTTTACAAATATATATATATATATATAGACATAGAGAGAGAGAGCAAGGTTATAATAAGAAGATTTTTCCTAAAATGTGTAGAAAGTGTGATTTCAATGTTAGATCTAAAAACACACCACACAATAAACACACCACAACTAAGAAAAACACAGCGCACGATAAACACATTTTCCATATCTACCATCTGATTAACATATCTAACGCACCAGATTACTTTACAACTTTTAGACACACTCCACTTCTTATTTTAATCTAACCCTATATATATATATATATAACTTTAATTATATTCTGTTTTTCAAAACCTTGAAATTTAAATGTTCTTTCAAGTTATGAATGCATTATGAGAAATATATTCAACATTTAATTATTGAATTTATTATAAATTTATAGTTTTTGTTAAATAAAAAGAAAATGTATTTGTGTTAAACGAAAATGGTACTAAGTATACGGTCTAAGGAGTTGTTTAGAACTAAAAATAAGTCGAAGGACCATTCCTGTCAAAGTATGAAAGTTAAATTAATAGTTATACAAATCATTACGTATAGCCGGCGTCAAATCCCGGCCACCACCGTTTTCCGTCGACATCCTTAAACGCCATAAGTGACGGAAACATTAAACTGATTACACGGTTGGAATTCGCGATCTTTAGAATCATGCATTTATTAGAACACGTTTTTCTTTTGATAAACCTTCCAATTTTAGTCCCAAAGTTGAATACGCGTTGTTTATTCTATATAAACCGACCGTCATAATCGTTGATGAAGAGCCTCACTACACTCGTTATCCGCTCCCCGCTTGAAATTTTGGTTCTGTTCTTGGACTTTGTTGGCGACGCCGTCACGTTCTCTAATCAAGCGGCCTGAATTGAATTAAACACCAAGTAGAGGTAATAATTGTTGGGAAAATTCCCAAAAAGACCCTGTAACACCCCAAATTTTCGTTAAAAAGGTTGTTCTACATAATGTAGCTAACATGATTTATGAATACATTTATCGCTTTAAAACTTTGAAGTGGAATGGCAAATGGATGGAACTTGAATGGGTTAGTTTGAAAATTTAATATATTAGCTTGTGGAGAAAGTGCCTGTAAATTAACCTCAAGGGACCGGACTGCAAATGCCTATCTCCATGCAACTTTAAAAACCTCATATCCTGTACAAGTTTCCGCTACAGGTTTCTTCTTTATCTCGCCGCCAAGATCTAGAACCGGAAAGGAGGTTGTCGATCTCAGGAGGGTCTCGTTTCACTTGATCCATCTTTCGGTAGCGGATATCGTCATATGTCATTTGCACTTATCTGGGGTTAGAGCGTCGGTACGTCTTGAGTCGAATTTTCCAGCTACACGGTGTTAACGTCCTTGGATTCGCCCCTCTACTGCAAGGATTATAACCGGCCTCGTTTAGTCGCTGGTGATAATCAATTAGGCAAGAATTAGTATGTTGTTATTTTAGAATTGGTCATGATCAAACTTGTTTATTATTCACACCGTCCCTGATTGCATGAGTTCGGCTCGGTTGCTATGATGGTCCGCTAAGAAAACGGTAAACCTTTACATAAGCATCGGTACAAATACTAAGATGTGCTAATCGGGTCGGGGACATGCAAAAGAGACGGATCTCATCGGTTTGTGACGGTGTGGTCTTTGGTCAGTAGGCTCCACTAAAGATCGAAAGCAAACCAATTAAGTAAGCATGGTGGTGGATTTTATATTTGTTCTCAAACCTCATGTGCATGCATGGAACCTTTCTGTATGTTTCCAAATATAATTTCTAAATCGGCTATTCGTCGGGCATAATACGGCTCATTCGCCTTAAGACTAGCCATGTTCGTGAATGTTGTTGACCATCAACGAACCCTTGGAGTAACTAGCTGATTTGAGTATGTAGTAATTTGATAGGGTATATTGTAGGTGTCTGTTCCTTGCATGTTCGTTGCCCATTGACACCCTAGCTCATTGTTAATTCGCGCGATACGTTAAGGTGAGTTCTAGATGCCCTTTATTTTAACTATTTTAATGTTTTATGGCTGATATATATATATATATATATATATATATATATATATATATATATATATATATATATATATATATATTGTAAGGCCCCGTCACCGGTAGCCCTACTTTCGTGATGGATTTACTCATAAACGCAGTTCTAAATATCAGAGTAAATTAAAACATTCGCGGAATATAAAAGCTTTCCTAAAACATTTCATAACAAAACACATCTTGTCTTTCAAAATAAACAAAACATTAAGCTTAAACGTCTTGAGCCTTCCAATGCCAGCCTCTTATTCAGTGCCACGTGTCTCCTCAAGCGAGCTGCCTTATCCTACTCACCTGCGTGCATACTAAAAGTCAGCTACGCTGAGTGAGTTCTAGTTAATCATACATTATACAATACACACAAACTTATATTCTTTCATTCATACTCTCATACTTTCATACTTTCTTTTGTATTAACTTGCTTTCATATCTTACGTTATAAAGAGCATTACGCCCTACATTCCTCGAGTATTATTAGGGCTCGGTACCCTCCTTCCTCGAGTATTATTAGGGCTCGGTACCCTCTTTCCTCGAGTATTATTAGGGCTCGGTACCCTCTTTCCTCGAATATTAGTAGGGTTCGGTTCCCTAGTTCTCGAATATTAGTAGGGTTCGATTCCCTCTTCGTTACCATACAACCATACATCATACCTCGAGTATTATTAGGGCCCGGTACCCTCTTCGTAACCATACAACCATCCTTTCCTTCTTTTACTAATTTTATCACATTCATACACATAAGCATACATATCATATTTACCTTATACATAGCGTTACAACCTGACAGTACGTGCAATATCCGAAGATCGTTCACGTACCATCAAGCAATCATTCATACATTTCACATTATTCACATAAGGCATACACTTATCTCTTAGGATAAGCGTATTAACAAACATATTGAGTATGCACACAGCCCCGAAAACATAACACATAAATGGGGCTAGAAACTCATCTGAATCCTGTTACTCTCTCCGTTAATCGTTATTCCCTTCTTGAGCTGTGCACGGCTAACTGTATAATATTTACATGTATCAATTAACTACTACTACTCATGTAGTATTTCTATCTTTATATAACCCACAACGAACGGGGTCCGGGGCAGCGCCCCTGGCAGCGGGGTCTAGGGGCGGCAGCCCCTAGCAAGGTCCAAGGGGCAGAGCCCTGGCTGGGGTCGAGCTGCCAGGTCAGCTTGGAAAAATTTTATTTCCATTAACTGTCGTAACACATTTTCCATTATAATTTCGAATCATTAATTAATATGCTACTTAAAAGTTCAAGGGCTTATTTGTAATTAAATCATTTTTTTCTAAGTCCAGGGACCATTCTGTTAAACTTCTAATTCGTCACTCAGTTCTTAACGAATGGGAATTCATAACGAATTAGCCATTATAGCGAATCTGCCTTTGTAACGAATCAGGCATCTTAACGAACTGGTCCTTATAGCGAATTGGACCTTAACGAACTGATCTGTTCAACGAATGAACCCTATAACGAAGAGGGTTCATTCGTCCCTCTCTTAGCGAATGGCCTTAGCGAATGGCCTAGTTCGCCCTTATTTCCATAACGAATGACATGCTAGTTCGCTAATCTTTCCTTAACGAATCGGCTGGCGAATCACACCTACTTCGCTAATTACCCTTAGCGAATTAGGGTTAGGTCAGGGAATGTCAGAACATTCCCTGACATCGCTAACCTCGTACCAACCTTTTCCGGCGCCGTCATTGCCGGAAAGCCGCCGAAAAACGCGTTTTCACCGGAAAAACGGGTTTTGACTCGTTTTTCACCGTTTTTCGTCCCGTTCGATCCAGATCTGAGCTAGGGTGACTCCTAAGCTCATCATAGGTTCGGTTTATACCCGAATCCACCCGGATCTCGTGACTTAAACGGTTTAACGGTGTCGGCTCGTCGTTTCATGATTATATCTAACGGATTTAAGCTCAAACAATAACATACTATCATTACCTTGGGTCGGTTCTCGATTTCCTTCGTGATATCGGCTAAAGATAAGGAAGAATTTGAGAGAAATCTTAAGTGTGTGTTTTGGGTGGTGTATGGAATGTGTGAGAATGAATTAAATGAGGGATTAATGGTTTATATAATTATGGGTCATGGGCTTAAGCCCATGGCCTTTCCTCTTTCTTTCATAATCCAAGTCCATAATCCATATCCATTTAACCAAACACTAGCCCAACTCGTATTCTATTTCTCTAAACCGACAACGACCCACTATAAAATAGACGATATTTATTCTATTAATAAAACCGAAATTAGGATGTTACATATATATATATATATATATATATATATATATATATAAATTTTTTATATGTGAACTTAAAATGATAAACGAGCATGAAAATAGTTTGCATACATGTGTACATTTTAATAAGTTTTATGATCGTTACACATGAACATCATGTTAATAAACATGATTTTAAGATGATGAATATTCATGAAGATGGTTTATAAACGATTATATGTTTTATGGATTTATATATGATTTGTACGCTTGATGCTATGTTTGTTGTTTACGATTATAATGGTCGTGCATGGGTTGGGTCAATCAGAAGAAGTCCTCTCACGGGGCAACTAGAAGAAGTCCCTTTACAGGGCAACCAGAAGAAGTCCTCTAACAGTACCGTGACTTGGTGTTTGGTTTGTCTGGGGCAAATTATGAACCCTTTATGACCCGGTGCACCGACTATTTATATGTTATGTTGTGTACAATTATTTATGTCATGACGTTTAATGTTACGCCTTATTTATGACTTAAAAAAAACTGAAACTCACTTAGCAACGCTTACGTTTTCAATATATATATATATATATATATATATATATATATATATATATATATATCAGATGGTTTCCAGGTTAGGTGTTGGATCGAGGATCTCTTGGCTGCGTAAGGAGTTACCCGCATCAAGACTAACATCTCATTTTAAGTCGTTTATTTGGACTCGGACCGTGTTTGTCTATATTTTTTTGTTAATGTTGACTAGTTTGAATGTTTTTGCTGCATTGGTTTATTTTAAACTCCACCATTGAACTATATTGCTTTTGAATGATCAACTATAGGACCTCCCGGATTTGGTGTCTTACAAGTTGGTATCAGAGCCATAGTATGAGAGATCTGGTAATGCCTAGACTCAGACTGCGAATGTGACCAAATTAAGGAATGCTAATACGGGTAACTGCAAGCCAAGAGGTAAAGTTCTAACTGCTCATTCTTTATATTAAGTTGCACATAAATATGCCTCATGATAGGAAATGTTTAGAACATGTATAGTAAGTAAACAACTAACTACACCTGGCCACTATAATTAACGGTTTACATTACTTGCTACATTCTAAATAATTACCTATAGTGATATTGTTAGTGTTCTGTCAACTGTTAATCAAAACTCTGAAATTGATTGATGATGCTTTTGAGGTAGATTTAGCTATTAATAAATGTATTAGTATAACCAAATCGTTAGTGATTGCTTCTTTGGAATTCTCGGGTAATTGTTTTCTAATTGTACTATTCCTTTTGACCATGGGTGGTCTTGACTTTGTTCTCATCATGGACTAGCTATCCACTTATAACGCAAACATCATATGTGGAGAAAAAAATGATTCATCTAAGAGCACTCAGCAGCAGCTTGCTTAAGATTTCATGGTGACCAAACCTGTGTGACGCCAAGGGTTATTTCTACGATTAAAGGAGAAAACTTATGCAGCGTGCGCATGAAGATTATAGGCATATGTTGCCGCTAAGAGTGACAACATTGAACTTAAGCACTCACCCTAGTACATGATTTCCGAGGTGTTTTAGGATATCTGTTTGATGTGCCATCAGATCGCGAATTTAAGGTTCGAATTGATCTCGTGCCAGGAGGTCAATCCATTGCTGAAGTTCCTTAACGCTTAGCTCTGTCTGAAATGAAGTAGCTCATGCATGTCCTAATTGCAAGATCTTATCAACGAAGGGTTTATTTAACCGAGCATCTCTCCTTGGGTGCACCGGTCCTCTTTGTTAAGAAGAAAGACCGTAGCATGGTAAGTGCGTTGACTACCATGAATTGAATAAGATGACTAAAAAAACAAACACCCACTACCAGAAGTGTTGATTTATTCGACTAGCTCCAAGGATCTAGTTGGTTTTCAAGAATCGATCTTAGGTCGGTACATCATAGATCGAGTGTGTCATCATTTAAATGCGAGAGGACGTGATATTTCAAAAATGGCCTTTTGTAAATGTTGTGGACTTTAGGAGTTCCTCATGATGTCATTTCGGATGACATACGTTCCCACATCGTTAATGGATTTAGTATACCGAGTGTGCCGACATATGCTTGTTGGATCAGTCATTATGTTTATCGATGGCATCATTATCTCTTCCAAAAACGAAGGTGACCAAGCTTACCATCTCAAGGAGATTATGTAGACACTCGGAAAAAAAATTGTATTCTAAGTTTTTATTAAATGTGCATTCTAGTCGAGGGAAGTTCAAATTTGGGTCATGCGTTAACCCAAATGGTGTTATGGTTGACCAGACAAAGGTGAAAGCGGATATGAACTAGAATTTTTCAACGTCACTTATTTGTAATTTGTAGCTTCCAAAGGAAGTTTATCTAGTATTTCTCTAAAACAACGTCTTCATTTACCAAATTGATAATGAATGAAATCAAGTTAATTGATGGGAAGATTCCTTACGTGAAGTCAAATGTTGGTAATACCAGATAGTACTGAAGATTTGGTCATTTATTCGAGTGCTTCCTATAAGGGATTAGGGTGCGTTCTTATACAACATTGTTAGGAGGTGGCTTATGCTTTCCAGTATCTAAACCTCATGAAGCAATTCCCTACCCATGACTTTAATCAAAATATGTGATAGGAAAGGGTTATCCATACAATCTACAGGGTACAGGTTTCAAAGACGAAACCTCTTGTAAGGAGGAAAGATTTGTAACACCCCAAATTTTCGTTAAAAAGGTTGTTCTACATATTGTAGCTAACATGATTTATGAATACATTTATCACTTTAAAACATTGAAGTGGAATGGCAAATGGATGGAACTTGAATGGGTTAGTTTGAAAATTTAATATATTAGCTTGTGGAGAAAGTTGCCTGTAAATTAACCTCAAGGGACCAGACTGCAAATGCCTATCTCCATGCAACTTTAAAAACCTCATATCCTGTACAAGTTTCCGCTACAGGTTTCTTCTTTATCTCGCCACCAAGATCTAGAACCGGAAAGGAGGTTGTCGATCTCAAGAGGGTCTCGTTTCACTCGATCCATCTTTCGGTAGCGGATATCGTCATATGTCATTTGCACTTATCTGGGGTTAGAGCGTAGGTACGTCTTGAGTCGAATTTTCCAGCTACACGGTGTTAACGTCCTTGGATTCGCCCCTCTACTGCAAGGATTATAACCGGCCTCGTTTAGTCGCTGGTGATAATCAATTAGGCAAGAATTAGAATGTTGTTATTTTAGAATTGGTCATGATCAAACTTGTTTATTATTCACACACACCGTCCCTGATTGCATGAGTCCGGCTCGGTTGCTATGATGGTCCGCTAAGAAAACGGTAAACCTTTACATAAGCATCGGTACAAATACTAAGATGTGCTAATCGGGTCGGGGACATGCAAAAGAGACGGATCTCATGGTTTGTGACGGTGTGGTCTTTGGTCAGTAGGCTCCACTAAAGATCGAAAGCAAACCAATTAAGTAAGCATGGTGGTGGATTTTATATTTGTTCTCAAACCTCATGTGCATGCATGGAACCTTTCTGTATGTTTCCAAATATAATTTCTAAATCCATGCCATGCATGAAAACCGTAGGTGATTTTGAGTTTGGTTTTCTGTCGGGCATAATACGGCTCATTCGCCTTAAGACTAGCCATGTTCGTGAATGTTGTTGACCATCAACGAACCCTTGGAGTAACTAGCTGATTAGAGTATGTTGTAATTTGATACGGTATATTGTAGGTGTTTGTTCCTTGCATGTTCGTTGCTCCCTAGCTCATTGTTAATTCGCGTGATACGTTTAGGTGAGTACTAGATGCCCTTTCTTTTAGCTATTTTAATGATTTAGGGCTGATATATATATATATATATATATATTTCAATGTTTTTATATGTGAACTTATAATGGTAAACGAGCATGAAAATAGTTTGCATACATGGGTACATTTTAATAAGTTTTATAATCGACACATGAACATCATGTTAATAAACATGATTTTAAGATGATGAACATTCCTGAAGATGGTTTATAAACGATTATATGTTTTATGGATTTATATATGATTTGTACGCTTTATGCTATGTTTGATGTTTACGATTTGGTGGTCGTGCATGGGTTGGGTCAATCAGAAGAAGTCCTCTAACGGGGTAACTAGAAGAAGTCCCTTCACAGGGCAACCAGAAGAAGTCCTCTAACAGTACCGTGACTTGTTGTTTGGTTTGTATGGGGCAAATTATGAACCCTTTATGACCCGGTGCACCGACTATTTATATGTTATGTTGTGTACAATTATTTATGTCACGACGTTAAATGTTAAGCCTTATTTGTTACTTAAAAAAAACTGAAACTCACTTAGCAACGCTTATGTTTTCAGTATATATATATATATATATATATATATCAGATGGTTTCTGGGTTAGGTGTTGGATCGAGGATCTCTTGGATGCGTAAGGAGTTACCCGCATCATGAATGGCATCTCATTTGAAGTCGTTTATTTGGACTCAGATCGTGTTTGTCTATATTTCCTTGTTAAAGTTGACTAGTTTGAATGTTTCCGCTGCATTGGTTTATTTTAGACTCCACCATTAAACTATATTGCTTATGAATGACCAACTATTGGACCTCCCAGGTTTGGGGTCTTATAGACCCTTTTGAAGAGACAGAGAAATATAAAAAGCCCAAAAATATTCAACTTTCTCAAATTGACACAAGAAATTTGTACTGAGCCGACACATTGGAAAACGTTTCAACGAGATTGATGAACCGTTTAAAAGGCGACGCGCGGCAATAATCTGACAAGTCAGACCGTATTTTCGAAAATCTTGGGGTGTCGTCCAAATTTTTTTATTAAATGTTTTGGTAAAAAACAGTCTCTATATACGGTTTTTTTTTAATTTTCTTACCTGGTCCGTACACATTCTATTTTTATGGAGAAAAGAGATTTTAAAATTGTGTATGCAAAGACACATTTTAAATGAATTTTTTCCTATGAGATCATATTTTCATATTTTCTGTCTGGTAAGAACAAATGAAATCTTCTTATATCTTCTTATTTCATCTTATATCTTCTATCTTATTATATCTTCTTATTTCATCTTATATCTTCTATCTTCTTATCTTCTATTTGGCATTTCCCGTCGCCTTTGGTCGTGGTCTGACATATATGATTCTAGATCATTCCCTCTAACCTTGAGCAATGGTAGAATCATTGATCTATTTGACTTATATCTCATGGTCAATATCCAATGGGGTTATAAACATGTATCTGGATATAACTTGTGGAGAGTGATTGCGCCGACTATGAGATTAGAGGCTGAAAATGGTGGTGTGATGATGTATATTATACATAAAATACCTGGATGTACTATATTGGAAATACAAACTTCAAAGGTAGCAAGTTTAGTGTTCATAGTGAAGAGGGTGCCGACACAAGCACACCACCAACTAGAAAAACTAGGAGCATGGAGGAATTGTACAAGAAAATCGTAGCAGATTTTGCTTTATGCATGGGTAAAGGTTGCTTAAGAGCAAGAAATCTTGGAAAGCGGTTTGATTTCTAGGAGACTTTCAAAGATGTAAAAGACGCTTACAATATATTCACTACCGAAGACTCCCTGTAAAGTTAAGTTTATGATAGTGTGTTAAATGAAGATTATAACCTTACCTTTAGGTCATACATTGAGGTATTAATCCTATTCACTATCATATGTAATCATATTAGATAAATTTGTTTGTGTACATTAAGGTCAAGGACAAATATAGTTGATGGTTAGGACATGTGTATAAATTCACGCTCCTTAACTTCACGTAAGCACAACATCACTTATTTAACCATATCTATGTTCGTTCATTTTCAGGTTAAGTGTGTGTTGTGTTCGATATCCATCAATACTTAAGCGTAATACAATAATTGATAAATAACTATTAACTTAATATCTAGGCAAGTTTAAGGTACACGATATTATACTTGTTGTTGATCACATCGCAATTTCTAAACCCGGCACTCAAACGTGTTGGATCAAGCGGATGCCAAAGATTGTCTACTCTTTGTTTGGATAGCTCGTTTAAACACTGTGCCGACCTTATATGCACTCTCAAAAGAAGTGGTGTTATAAAATATCCCTGTCTTTGTCCACTTTGTGTTGTACATCTAGAAGCAATAGATCATATATTATTTGTATTTGACTTGTTGGAAGCTTATTTTCTTCGTCTGCAATTTGATGGTTGATCTTATGCTCATAGTTCTTGGCCAACAACAATTTTGTTGGTCAGAAAGAGGCAACATTGGTGATATTTATGATTTTGTGTTTTTCTATTTGAATGCATGAAACAACGAAACCTTTAACGGGCAGGTGATATCCATTCATAAAACAAACGACAAGATTAAAGCTTTGAGCTTTTATAGGGTAAGCATAGTTACAATATTTTAATTTATTATATAATAGGGATAAGATAGGTTGATACTCTTTCCTATCCCTCATTAGTCTAAATCTAAATAGATGTCGTTCAAAAAGTAAATGTATACTTTTTGCAAGGAACGAAGGATGGCAAATTGTCCCGAGCCAACTATTCCCATAGGAGATGAAAGTGACAACTACTATGTTGACTTCTTTAGCCAAGATCTTCCGGTTATACCCGTTGTACCCTATGGAAGCCAACCAGTTTATTTTCCTGGCACGGAGCAAATGCCAATCCGTATACCGAGCGATCCACGAACTCTCGAATATCATGCGTCTGACATTCCGGATTATCATCCTTCCAATGAAATGCAAGTTGACGAACCAATTAAGTCCAAAAATGAGCATGATATATCCAATCGGATGTAATGTCCTTCCGATCAATGAAGATGGCGTTTTGGAACTCCAAATTACAACCAAACGGATTCTAACCCTGATTCCATAGCAGGTCCATCAAGGAGACCTAAAATGAGGGTGACGCAACCTCAAGAAAAGGTGAGAATACAAGTGGATCTAACCATTGATGATGAAGAAATGTGGACGGAGGAAGAATTTGAGGAAGTTCCCGAAGCAGAAATTTCAGAAGAAATAAGTACAGAGGAAGAAAATCCTTATGTTCAGGATAATCCAAGATGTGACTATCCACCAAATATTGGTTGCCAACATCCTATGTTTCATATGTCCTCTTGTCATGATTCTCAAGATCCTTATGTTCAAGAATTCACATCAAATTTTTCACCATACACCGGTGCTGTTCCTACCATATCGAAACATGGCAATGAAATAAGGGAACAAGTGGAAACTGTTGAAACTTTTTACAATCTACCATTTGAAACGAGTACCCCACCACCATACCCAAGAAATCACTATGATATTGTTATCATGGGTTACCGAGATATACCACCACAATATGGATACCCAAATGTCATGCCACAATTGCAAGAAGAACATCTTGATTGAGCCTTGCATGAAACCGATGACTTAAGGAATAAAGTTGCTTCTAAGGGCAGCAAGAAGAATAAATTGTAAATGAATTACTTAAAAAATGTAGTAAAATGAAGAGATGAGTAAGGATTACATAAATGATTAGGAATCTCATCCGGTTGTGTTTGTATCGTTTGTTTCTATGAAAGTTCTTGTAAAATACTCTATTACTAGGACTCGTAGTTATAGTCATTTTAGCCGTTTGTATGATATTCCAAGTTGTTGTAAGATATTTCGGTTTGTAAGATATTCTATCTCCCGGTATATAAAAGAAAATTTTGTGGTTCTAAATCTATTATTTATAATTTCAAATGTCGAACCAAAATAATTCTTCGTAAAACCAAGAAGCTTCTAATGCAAGAAGCAATCAAACTAGAACCAAACCTGCTCAAGAGATTCCCGATAATCTAATAATAAAAATACAAGAAATGATAACGCAAGCTATGAACCCGCTGGTTCAAGCTATGAAGAACAATTAAGTTCATAAAGTGAAACCCGACAATCCCATAAGACTGTACAAACCAACAAAACCATTAAAACCACGACTCACCCTAACCTTATTCACCAAGATAAAGAAAGTGTTCAAAACTCGAATACTCGTGACAACTTTAATCGAAATTCCTAAAAGAAGTTGAGAATTGTAGGTTTTCTTTCCAAAGATTTCAAAACCTATGAACCAAAAGAATTTTATGGAGACAAAGGCGCCATTGCTGCTTTTAAGATGGCTAGAGAAAATGGAATCAATAGTGATAATAAGTAAGTGTATAGACAAGGAGAAGATTCAGTATACATCTCAAATGTTTAAAGGTGAGGTGTTGGAGTGGTGGAACACCCTTATGATGTCAAAAGGAGAGAGCCCATGTATCAGTTAGCGCATGGGTAGAGTTGAAAGAGTTGGTGCTCAAGAAATTTTGTCTGATGCATGAGATGGACATGATTCAAACTAAGTTTCTCAACCACAAGGTGGTCGGAACTAATATGAAAAATTACAATACAAAATTTCAAGAGTATTGTAGACTTGTGCCTCAGTTGCCTAGAGAGATACGAGACATGGTGAGGTCTCACTTGCCACAAAATGATGCATCCGCCATGGAACTGACTGGTTATCTGATGAATGGTCTTATCCGCAACAAGGAAGAGGATAAGAAGGGTGACACAACAAGAAAAAAGAAAGGGAATGGAAATACCTGTTTCAAGGGTAAAGGAACTGATCAAATGAAGGGCAGATTTAGTTCTAACTATCTGCTATGCAGGATTTCCAAGAGACATCACTTTGCCGCATCTACATCGGCAGTATGCGACTCATGCAACAAGCCATGGCATGTTGCAGTTGATTGTTGGAAGAAATCTATGACTTGCTTCAACTGCAAGGAAACTGGGCATCTTAGTTTTAAATGTCCAAACAAAAAGATAGTTGCGGATGGAGGTGCTAGAGGAAGTGGTACCAAGAATGACCCAAAGAAGGGAAACACTAGAGTCTTCATACTCGACACCATAAAGGCTGTGGACATACCAGACACCATCACCGGTACATTCTTAGTTAATAACGTTTATGCTAGAGTTTTATTTGATTCATGTGCAAATCAAGGTTTTATAGATTATAACTTTTGTAGTCTATTAAACGAACCTTTAAAAAACCTGAATAAAACTTTTAACGTTGAGACAACCAATGGAGAGGTAGTTAAGAATTCTGAAACCTTAGAGAAGAAAAGATCTTGTTAGCAGGTTATGTCATACTCGTTCAATTACATCCATGACATTATCCGGTTTTGACGTAGTTCTAGGTATGGACTGATTATCTGATAACCATGCCTGTATCATATGCAATAAGAAAACCATAGAACTTCAAGCTCCTATTAAACGGACAATACAATAGCTTATGTTTCTCGTCAATTGAAAGTACACGAAAAGAACTATACGACTCACGATCTAGAGTTAGGTGCCATAATTTTCTCTTTAAAATTTTGGAGACACTATATTTATGGAGTCAATTTTATCGTGTACACTGATCTTAAAAGTTTGAAGCATATCTTTGAACATAAAGAGCTTAACATGCATCAGAGGAGATGTATGGAAACCTTGAATGATTATGATTGCGAAATCATCTATCATGAAGGTAAAGCCAATGTGGTGGCTGACGCATTAAGCCGAAAAGAATATGAGAAACCCAAGGGAGTTAGAGCTTTAAGATTAGAACTTCAGATAGATCTACTCAAACAAATAAAGAAAGCTCAAAAGCAAGCTATCAAAGAAAACAACATCTTCGAAACAAAGCGTAATGGCACAATTGACTCTTTAGTCAAAGGAGATGATGATATACTCAGACTTGGAAATATGATATGGGTACCAATAATCGGTGAGCTACATGAAAATATAATGAATTAAGCTTATATGTCAAAATACATGATGCACCCCGGTAGTGATAAGATGTACCAAAATCTTAAAGCAAAGTACTGGTGAAATGGAATGAAGAAAGTCATTGCTCAGCATGTAGCCAAATGTCTAACTTGTTTACAAGTAAAAGCCAAGCATCAAAAGCCTTCAGATTTGCTTCAACAACCCGAACTTCCAGTCTAGAAATGGAAAATGATAACCATGGATTTTATAACAAAACTTCCAAAGACTACTATAATGCAATCTGGGTTATCATCGATAGGTTAACCAAATCCGCTCATTTCTTACCTATCAACGAGTCTTATTCTATGGATAGATTGGCATGGATATACGCAAACAACATCGTATCATTACATAGTGTACCATTATCCATTATATCCGATCGAGATAGTAGATTTACAACTCATTTTTGGTATAGTTTCCAACAAGCGTTAGGAACTCAACTGAATCTTAGCACTGCTTTTCATCCTCAAACTGATGGGTAGAGCGAAAGAACAATTCAAATGCATGAAGATATGCTCTGAGCTTTGTAATCAACTTAGGAGGAAGTTGGGACGATCATCTTCCCCTAGTGGAATTTTGTATAACAATAGATATCACACAAGTATTCAAGCCGCGCCGTTCGAAGCTTTGTATGAACGAAAATATAGAACGCCAGTTTGTTGGTCTGAAATAGGAAATAACCAAATGCCTGGACATGGAATAGTCCAAGAAACCACGGACAAAGTGTTGCAAATACGTGAGCGACTTAAGACGGCAAGAGATCGACAAAAGAATTATGCTGATGTCTGTCGTAAACCATTGGAATTTCAACCAGGCTATAAGATGTTATTGAAAGTATCACCTTGGAAAGGTGTTGTCCGATTAGAAAGAAAGGAAAACTAAGCCCACGTTTTTTCGGACCATTCAAAGTACTTGAACGAATCGGCACTGTAGCATATCGCTTAAATGTCTGGTTAACAAAACTTTAGATATGCCTTTAAGAGATGGCGAAATCAACGAAAATCTAAAATTTGTACAGCAACATCTAAAAGTTGAAGATTTCAAAGTTAAGAAACTTAAAAGGCGAAAGTTAAGGTTTGTCAAAATAAGATGGAATTCCCGAAGAGGATTGGAATTTACATGGGAATTGGAACCCGAGATGAGAAAGAAATATCCGTACCTATTTTAACGAATCTTGAGGATGAGATTAAATCCAAGGTGGGGAGGATGTAACATCTTAGAAAATCCCATAGTTATTTTGGGTTAAAAATTTCAAATTAGAAAGTCAAGGTACTAAAATTAACCTTATGGAGTTCAAGACCCATCATGATACGCGTTGGATCAGGAGATAACATGATGTGTACAACACATCACCCCATAATGGGCAGTGTCGCGATACGCAGCAGTCTAAACTTTATCATGGACATGTTTCCGACCACGTGGCAGGTCTACTTGGTGACCAATCAGACCTAGTGGGTTACACGATGGAAATTAATATTTAGAGGCGGTGGAGCGATCCATCGCGATATGAGATGAATCCCTTTTTAGCCAATCGTGATATGCGATGGGTCCCAATCTCAACCCTATAAATAGGGGTGTCGGGCTCTGCATTCTAGCATCCCAAATATACTTCACACTTATATTGTCTCGAAATACATGCACTGATCCCGATGTTTCGATGAGTTCATATCTCGAAGTACGTGCAAGTGTTTGAATCTTTAATTCGTTTATTTCTTTCTTTACTCACCGAAAAGTAGAAGTGATGCCCATGTAAAGCCTAGGGATTTCTTACAACAAAGCCATACAAGGTAGGGGTTCTGCCCAATTATTTTGTTATATATGGCTTAGACCCTAGTCGGGGGTATAGTCTTACCTTGATCAACTAATAAGTGAAATATAGTTTTCATAGGACGATGGTATAGATAAAATATTATTTCGTTATAATTATAAAGATTTTATAAATTTTCTTAAGAAATAAAAAACTTAGTATGTACGTTTCTTCGAAAAGAAGACACGTAGTATTTAAATAATGAAATCTCTTGGACTAAAGGTCCAAGTATTTTATAAAGGAGAAATGATTATCAAATTAGACTAATGGTCTAAAGCTAAATCGATTTATCTATTACTTATAAAAGGTTATTCTCGTACTATAGGTCCGAGGTAACAAGAAGAATACATTAGTGAGTCACACTAATCATAACAAAGGTGAATACGTCCAAACTCTTTACAACTTTATAAATAGAGTCTTTAATGTTTACATGGGATTACGTATCTCTAAAACGTTATACACAAAGGTAATCGTTGGCCCTCAGACTATCGTATACGTTTGTCTGGATCCTTACATATGTGGTTAGACGGTGGGCACACCACATCACGCTTGATAATACCTCTGCCATGTTGGGCCGGACCTATATAATGTACGAGTGGGGATTATCTTGTGTATATTGGTAGTAGCTAAATAATCTCAAATGTTGCGATGTTTGCTGAGCGGTTTCGAGTTGCGCTAAAGTTTGTAACTGATATTCAGATTTCAGAACTTGATTATTTCCTAAGCCACGTTGGGGCCGAGACCTAAGTTATGTCTTGAGGGCATAATTAAGTAACTAAAATATGTTGTGTTGTTAGTGCATGATTTTGGTCGTCTCGGTCTTTGTAATAATTGTATTTCATTTATATTAATGTAAAGGGCATTTTTTTTCACTTATCCATTCGTTATGTAATGTGTGTTCATTCGTTAAGGATGTTTAACGAATGAACTCATACGTTATAGTTAATGTCCATTTGTTAACGATGTTTAACGAATGGACCTAATTGTTATTTATATGTTGCCATTCATCATGGAATGTTGACGAATGATGTATAGCGAATGAGTCATTTGTTATGCTATTTAAGTTATGTAGGGAATGAAGACGAATGAGTCCCATTTGTTACGAACTGTGTAACGAATGGACTTATTCATCTATAAATAAGTTTTCCCGTTCATAATTTATAACAAGTGTTGATTATTATTTCTCGTGAGTTGTTACTCTATCCAATTCACTTCTCACACAAACACACTTTGCTCAATCTAAATGATATCAATTGATTTGTATTTCAATTGTTTAACGTATATCAAGATGAATTTAAACTCAATCAAGCTCTCTCAAGTGGTATCAGAGCTGAGAGATCAATTGTGTAGGTGATTTAAGTCGTTATAATGATGAATTGTTGAGAATTCATCAGGTAATTGTTATTAGTTTTGATCTGAAACTGATCGTTTGATTTTGAATCAATTATCTCAGTTACATGGATAATTGAGGCTGAATTAAATTGAATTTAGTTCGTAATCATATTAGTAAGGTTCGATTTGATTTAATTGTGTTAATACTGGTTAATTGAGTGGATCTGAGATGAATTTGGGTATGTATGAAGCAAAGGTTTCTAGTTGTTGATTAATTGGAATTCGGACGAGTTTGGATTGTAATTGGTTGTCTGGACGTGTTAGGGATTGATTGTTTGCAAGGTTTAGGCGATTCTGTTAAGCTATAATTTGTGTAATTTGGTTGAGTTATGGACGAGATATCCAGTGTTAATTGATCGTCTGGATTAAAGTACGGATCTGGGATTGAAGATTTGGAAATTTGAGTTTGAAGGTCCCATTCGTTACATTATAACGATTCATTCGTTATACTGTAGCAGACATTCGCTATCAACCAGTAACCATTTATTGACACGTGGAAGTTTGTTACAACTGACCATTCATGTACTGTAGCTAATTCGTCATCAAATTCCTATACATGATCAACTCATTTGTTACGGAAACACATTCATGACCGACTGATTCGTTACCTGATCCGTTATACTATTTTCTACTTGATTCGTTACCTCCTCCGTTATGCCATCCGTTATGTTATTAGTTTGATCATTCGTGTGTTGATTCGTTACCATTGAATCATCTTTCGTTATAGTCATTCTTGAAAATAGTGGTGGAATTTGTTACCTGATTCGTGATACCATTCGTTACTATAAACTAATAACCTCATTTGTGCTATTGTTCACTATTCGTTAACATTTTCAATCCATTCGTTACAAGTCTTACACATTAGTTGTTGAAAGTTACAATTTTCACCCTTAAGTCTTATTTTTGGACAATTTAACCGAAACTTAAACCTGCTGATCATTTAAATCATATTTTTGACATGGAAAACTTCTAAGCGTTAGCATCTCAAAATATGATGATGCAACAAATGCTTCATTTAGACGCTGAAATAGGGTCACATTCCAAATGTCCCTGATTGATGAAATTCAGTGATTTTGCTAAATGGGAACCAATATTCCGAGCACATCTAGGATCCGTACATCCTGATTGTTCAAGATTCTTGATGATGTGTATACCACTCCATTGCTTGGTGATGATACTACCGGTTTTGAACCAAAGGAGTTTTCTGCTTATACTCAAGAGGAGAAAAAAGCCTTAGAAATCAATAATAAAGCATACTCTACTCTGACTATGGCTTTACCAGAAAATATTTTCCACCAGGTGGGAAGTATCAAAGTATGTGCATCTTTGTTTTAACATGTTAAAATGAGAATAATTGGTAACACACAAGAAAGCTAGAAATTTATGTTAAAGGGTGAGACGGTCGAAAAGATGCTGACTAGGTTTAACTATCTGATTGCTGAGATGAAAAAACTGAAAATGGAACCGTCCGAATCAGATAAGATCGACACTGTCAAGAATGCTCTACCAAGTTCTTATTCAACCTTTATGATGGTGCTGAAAGAAAATAGTTTCTTCAAAAATGAAGATCTAACTGCTATGGAGTTTATGCAGAAAATAGAAGAAAGAGAGTTTGACATGAAGTGTCAAAAGTCTTCAAAAGAAAACCAAGATCCAACTTTGTATGGAATTTCATTACCTTTAAGCAGTTCTGTAGCTCCTATCACTACTTTCTTATCTCATACGTCACAAGAAATGACATCATCTGTTAATGAAAAAATGCCAAATGTTTGTTTCATGGCATCTGGGTCAAACAATTGTCCTGGTGATGTTAACACTTCATTCTTTGGTATTGGTTCAGCTCAACCACCAAATGTGAATATGAAGGAAGCTGAACAACATTTTTCTTTTCTAAGTTCATTCAGGAGTTCTTATGAAAATCTGGTGAGTGGTAAAATTGCCACGAGTGAACTTACTGATGAGGATTATGACCAGATTGATCCGGATGATTTGGAGTTGATGGATCTGAAGTGGAACATGGCTATGATCTTGCGTAAAGTTAAGAAGTTCATGTAGAGAACTGGTAAAGATCTACCGACTTTGAACAAGCGGGTTGGTCTTGATAAGCTTAAAATAAGATGTTATAACTTTGGGCATGGTTTTGACTTTGGGCATTTTGCCAAAGAGTGTGACAAGCCGAAGAAGGAGTATAATGGACCTCACAATCAAGATAGAAGCTCGGGTAAAACGTACAAAGAGTCAAAAGAAAAAGCTTCTGGAGGTGATTATTCTAAAGCTGCTGGTTCACAAGCTCTACTCACAGCTGAAGGGATTGACTGGAATCAACGGCTGCTGGGTGATGGCAATCAAGCTAATATTGCCATGTTTGAACAAACTATGAACTTTCAAGATGCTCAAGGAGATGATTTGACTACGGAGAGCGAATCAGAGACTGAATCAGATTCAGATATCTCATTCAACATGCATCCAACTACTTTTGCATGTATGGCCAAAATTGACGAGGTTGGTCATATTATTGATTCTTCTGTGTATGAAAGTGAAAATTTATGAGTTGAAACTGTTAAGTTATCTGAAATTGCTATTTGTGATGCTTGTGAGGAATCTAAGTCAAAATACAAATTGATTCATGCTCAAAATGAATCACTGCTGAAAGAACTTGCTTCAATCAAAGATAACTATAGACAATCATCGGATTTACAAAAGAAATATAAAACTAAAAATTGATGAATTGTCGAATAGTAATCATGACTTGAAAGCCGACCTTTTAGAAAAACTGATTATTAATGATAAATAGTTCCAAAAAATCCTCAAGCAAAGAACAAAAATAAGCTTGAAAATGTAGTTCTTGAGTTGAATACTAAGCTAGATAAATTTAGAAATTCAACTTTTTTGTTAACTAAAAATATCGAAGTATCTGGTAAACAAAAGGGTTCTAAAAATGGCTTAGGATTTGTTGAAGTTCCTCCGCCATTTCATGATGACTATTCACAAAATCCATTTTCTGGAAATGAAGAAGTTGTTATTCCTGATAAATCTTCAAATGTTTCTTCATCTAAGAACAGTGAACCAGTCATTCATGTGGAGAAACCTAAACAAAGTGAAAAAGAAGAAGTTACTACTCAGTCATCAACTCGAGGACCTCATATTTAAAGCAATAATGTTATTATTGAGGAGGTCATCATTGAGGATGTAGTTGAACCCGAAGTAGTACACAAGGAACAGAACATTCCAAATTCGAATCACATCTTATGTAATCCTCAAGAAGTTGAGAAGGCTGTGTACGGTTCAAATACATCTAAAATGAACAAGTCAAAATCTTTAAAGGCTAAACCGAAGAGATCAGAAAAACCAAAAATTTCTGATGAGGATTTGATGCGTTTCATCAATCCTACTCCCGCTAATGTAAACACAGGTCTTGTGTTTAAATTAAGTGGTTTAGCAAAGTTTTCAATGGGAGAAACATTCCGCTTAATTTGATCAAACCAAGGTTGACTGAAAGCGTCTTTCAAAATGAACTTCAAAATTGAATGATCTTGATTTAGCATTTGCAAGATCTAAGTTATCAAACATCAAAGCTTCAAATATTAATCTAAAACAACAGCTTAATCCCGTTAAGAAATTTCAGTTTGTTAGTTCTATTGGAACTGATACTTTAAAGAGTATTTCAAATTGTTCAACTCTTGATTTTTACATGAAGAAGAAAGCTGTTATGTTTGATGATTTAGATAAGGTAAGTGTCTTGAATGATTCTTGTTAACCTCCTATTGCACAATCTTCTGTTAAAAAACAACGTGCGTTCGTAGATATGAGAACATGTTTCTTATGTGGCGAACGAGGGCATGTTGTTATAAATTGTGGAGTGAGGAAAGTTAAGAATGTAAAACCTATTACCAAGGAACAAACCAAATCAGTTCATGTGGTAAAGGAAATTCTTAAAAGACCACTGTCTTAGATTGACAAGACTCAAATCTTGTTTCAAAATGTGAATCAACGAACGGTGGTTCATGTTTATGAAATGTCGACTAAGTTAAAACCCAAACTGTTGGTTCCTACACAACCAATTTGTAAAAATGTGAACACAAACGTGGTTCAAGATGCGTAACTAAGACGAAAGTCTAAGAGACCCGTGACATATTCACAAGCATCTAAACCACATTTGGTTTCGGTAAAGATTGAACCTTCTGTTGAAATGAAAGAGGTGCCCAAGACTGAGGCATGAGCTGCCTTTTTGGTCTAATCATGTTTCCTATATGTGTAGAGTTTATCCAAGACTATATCAAGTGAAAATTGGATCATGGATAATGGATGTTGTCGCCACGGCAATATTGACCTACTAAACAACGTGAAGAATAAATGAGGGGGTTATGTAGCGTTTGCGGGTAATTCTGTAGGTATGATTACGAAGGAAGGGGATGTGTCAAATGGTAGTATTACACTTGAAAAAGTTATTTATTGTGACACGGTGGATCACAATTTGTTGAGTGTATCTCAAATTTGTGACAACACGTATACCATCGTGTTTACCGACAAGGAGTGTATAATACTCTAACCAGGATATGTCATTCCAGAATACATGGTTGTTATGCGGTCTCCTCGGTCAAACGATATTTATGTACTGAATATGAGTACTAAGGTATTGACTTCTACGTCTGTTGAAACTTGTTTTATCTCTAAGGAAACTGAGAAAGACTCAATTTTGTGGTATAGGCGTATGGGTCACATTCATGTTAGAAGGATGGACCATCTTCTGGCAAATGATTTAGTGGAAGTTGTTTCACTAAAACATTTTAAGTTGACCGATCACTATGTTGCATGCAAGAAGGGCGAACAGAAGAAGAAGTTACACCCGATGATGATATTTAATTCCATTGATACTCCACTAGAACGAATTCATATGGTTTTTTATTTGCGGTTATTCAGAAGCTCGTAACTCGTCTTTTGCAGCTTCTTAACCTTCATAACACGATTGAGCGTGTAGCAAGTGGTGTTCACAGCCTCTTGGACGAAGTTATCTTAGAACCTTTTGGGTGTCCTTGCGTAATGCTGAAATGTGATATAGGAAAATTAGAGGAAAAGGCTACTGAGGGTTACTTCTTGGGCTACGCATCGCCTAAGAAACGGGTTTTCAATTTCTCTTCAGGTTGTGTTGTAGAATGGTACCATGCAGAATGCCAATGCTACACAACACCTCATGCCGGCAAGGGTCCTGAGTGGATGTTTGATTATGAGAGTTTATTTAACTCATTTACTCCCGTAATTGATCTACCTGATGAAGACTTGGTGCATGCTTATTTGGAAGATCAATTGTTTTCCACACCAAGGGCTTCAAATTATAATAATGAAGTGAATGATGATCATCCTGAAACATCAGATACAGTTTCCGTATCATCGAATGATGGTCACTTTGTTGATTCTTCAGTACCGTTTATTGATAATCATGAGGTTGGAGAATCATCTCATGATGCTGAAGAAAATCCACTAACTTATGTGATCACGTGGTTGTGCCTGGGAATCCAACACTTTGGATTCATGCGTATTATCCTCAAGACAACATCATGCATTGCTGGTCTTCAGACACGTCATCAGATTGCTAATGCAGGTGATTAATAAATGCGTATCATCAAGAATATTGTGTGTGTATGCCGATATGCATTCATTAGGAATCATGAGTACCACAAAATACACTTCAATCGATTAGGTGTATGGGATCTAATTGGTAAACCTGATCGGGTTAAGAAGCCTATCCTGACCAAATGGGTCTTTAAATGTAAGAAGGATGATCGTGGGGTCATTGTAAGGAATAAAGCTGTTTGGTTGTGCAAGGGTTTCATCAGCAAGAAGGCGTACATTACACCAAAGTATATGTTGTTGTTGCAAGACTAGAAGCTATACGTATATTCTTGGCCTATGCAGCTTTCAAAAACATTAAAGTATATCAAAAGGAAGATAAGAGTATGTTTCTTAACGAGGAACTTCATGAAGAGGTGTTCGTGAAACAGCCTCCTGTTTTGAAGATTCGGACTATCCAGACCGTGTTTTCTGTTTATACAATGTTCTTTATGGTCTACACCAAGCCCGAGAGCTTAGTATGGCGCGCTTTCTGACCATCTTACGGATAGTGGCTTCAAACGAGGGACTGTGGATTGTACCATATTTTACAAGACTGTCTAGGAAGATTTGCTCATCATCCAGATTTAAGTCGATGACTTCATATTTCTCTTAACAAACGACAAGCAGTGTAAGAATTTTGAGAAGTCAACGCAGACAAAATTCGAAATGAGCTCCATGGGAGAGATGAATTTCTTCTTAGGGTTGCAGGTCCATCAGTCTTGACGCTGGAATTTTCATTCATTAGACGAAGTATGTAAACGACGTCTTGAGTTGTAACATCCCGAAATTTCTAAGAATAATATTTAATATACTATTTATTTATGGTGGAAAAGTTTACTTGAGTTAGTAGAGAAATAATAAAATAATAAAGATGGAAAGATAAGTAGGCTAATTAGATTAAATTAATTATGGACCAAAAAGGAAAGATGGGCCTAAGGTCTATGGGCTTAAGGGAATATAAATACCCTTAAACCCTAATCCTTTCCACTTTCATCCATCTCTACACCATAGTCTACATCTTTCAAAACCACACACTTAAGACAAACACTCTCAAACACAAACCTTCATACGGTCGAGATCCGAAATCCAAGAACCGAGCCTAGATCTTTAGCTAAGCAAGCAAGAAAAAGTCCATAGTTGTACGTTGAAGCAAACCGTAGCCTAAAAACGTAAAAAGGTACGTTCTTTTCGCCTAAAGATTATGTTTCTAAGGACGGTTTGCCCTAAGACTTAGCCCTATTATTATACCATAAAAATATTATCTTGATGTTAAAAGTCGACTTATTGAACCCGTGAGTAAGAACGATTCATGTAGAAACCCTAGATCTAGCTCAAACGGGTTCGAAATCAATTAAGGTGTAAACTTTTTTGATAAGTAAGCTAGATCTTGGTCTAGAATAGAAAGGAGCATGTTTAAAAGATAAAGAACACAAAAATATGGATGTGGATGTTAGATTATGAAGTGAAAATAATAAATATGGTATTTAATACCCTACAATGGGTATATTCGAATAGAATACTCCATACTTAGAAATTAATTCCATTAAAATGGAATTCCCTACTCGAATAGAATACTCCAGACTTAGATATCAATTCCATTAAAATGGAATACCTTATTCGAATAGAATACTCCAGACTTAGAAATTAATTCATTCAAATGGAATACCCTATTCAAATAGAATACTCCAAACTTAGAAATTAATTCCATTCAAGTGGGATAGAATACTCCAGACTTAGAAATTAATTCCATTCAAATGGAATACCCTATTTGAATAGAATACTCCAGACTTAGAAATTAATTCCATTCAAATGAAATACCCTATTCGAATAGAATACTCCAGACTTAGAAATTAATTCCATCAAAATGGAATACCATATTCGAATAGAATACTCCTAACATAGAAATTAATTCCATTCAAATGGAATACTCTATTCGAATAGACTACCCAAGACTTATAAATTAATTCCATTCAAATGGGAGACCCCATTCAAATAGAATACTCTATACTTAGAAATTAATTCTATTAGGGCTGATATTTTCTCTGCTGAGGATATATTATCCTTGAAGATATGTCTGGATCAATTATCATCCCGAAGAGCTCAAGAACCATGTCAAAGATCAAGGATCCTTAGAGGTTAATACAATTAACAATTGTTTCATGTGTGTAGGTTATTGTTCAACATAAGTAACGGCTATGTGACTTGGTTCACCTTGAATTTCTCTACTGGAAGCTACCTGCATGTGGTCAATGAACGTTGGAAGATTAGTGGGATAATGGAGGATAAATAGGACTTATTGTTGTATTTATTTTCTTTATAAACATCGAGATATGATCGATTAGATATCACTTGTACTCACACACTCTTATAGCAGAACTCACTATTCTCTCTATACACATTAGCTACTATTGTAACATCGATCTAATCTCCACAACCATTGTAACCCTTTTTTTATATTAATAAATTGGTGATCGACGAGTTGTCATCACCCGGGGTTTTTTTCTTTTGATCTGAACAAGATCAAAGGGTTTTTCCTCGCAACAAATCTCGTTGTTCACTCCATTTTTATTCATATATTCATTGTTATCATTTTAGCACTAGACCTCACATTACAAATTTGGATACATTATCCTTAGCAGATTTTTGTCCAAAACAATTTGGCGCCCATCGTGGAGCAATTGGTGCTATAATCCAGATTATTTCCTATCAATTTTCAACCTTTCATACCCGTATCACTATCAATAGCCTCTCAATCAACCTCTGCATCATCAACTATGCCATCTTCGGTTCCTCTCTCATCAAGGACTTTGCCACCTAGGCCTCCGCCAATCACGGGAACACAACGGCTTGCTGCTGCTGGAAGCAAGACGCAATTACCAGTCTTCTAGAGCTCAAAAACCGCTGCTGCTGCGCCGGTGGTTAATACTGATGTTTCATCTATGTTTTCGCAGGTTAAAGCATATATGGAGCAGCAGAACAAGACCAACCAGAAGATCTTTTGTGAGATTGAAGATCTCAAGAAGACTAAGAGGCCAGCGGAGGATCACACTCCCTTGATGCCCAGGATGCTGGATTTCACCAGTCCAGGATCCATGGCTCAATTCTCACAAGGATTATCCATCCTTCAACAGGGATCCATGGGTCCATAGGCTCAAGGATCCTCACTGTTCATCTATCCTTCAACAGGGGTCCATGGGTCCACAGGCTCAAGGATCCTCGCTGTTTCAACAAGGATCATCTATCCTTCAACAGGGGTCCATGGGTCCACAGGCTCAAGGATCCTCGCTGTTTCAACAAGGATCATCTATCCTTCAACAGGGGTCCATGGGTCCACAGGCTCAAGGATCCTCACTGTTTCAATAAGGATCATCTATCCTTCAACAGGGGTCCATGGGTCCACAGGCTCAAGGATCCTTGCTGTTTCAGCCAGGATCATCTATCCCTCAACAGAGGTCTACGGGTCAACCAACTCAAGGATCCTCACACTTACAACAAGGATCATTCATCCTTCAACCAGGATCCTCTGGGATATATCATTCAGGATCCTATAATTCCCAACCTCAAGGATCCTGCTTTCAAAATCCAGGATCCTCAGGGTTTCAACATCAACGATCCTCCGAAGTCCATGAAGGAGATTTCATTCCCATGCAGAATATCGCGTCAGGTGGTCCAACTCGTGTGGCGGACTCTTCTTATCTCGGCTAGTCATCGGAATGCCAACCTTCACTAAGCATAGAGGTAATTTATATGATCCTTTATCCTTAGATGCTAACCGTGGTTCCACGCAGGATGCAGGTATCAACCAAGCCATGGCGAAGGAACTACAAAAACTCAAGGATATGATATCTAGTGTTCCTGGGGTGATACGTCCAATCCCTGAAATACCGGAGGGAAGCCACAAATTGTCCAGATTTGCTCCACCTATCTGTGATGCTGAAATCCTAAAGCGATTCCAAACCCCCAATATGAAGACTTACGAAAAGACCACTGATCCTGAGGAACATGTGGCACAATACAGAGAAAGGATGGAAATCAATCCTATTCCGGAGAGACTCAAGGAAGCCTGTCTATGCAAGGGCTTCGGATCCACATTGACAGGATCAGCGTTAAAATGGCTGCTAAGTCTTCCTCCCTTTTCAATTACTTCATTTTCACATTTGGTTAACTTGTTCAACAGTCAATTTTCCTGTAGCAGGAAATTGGAAAATTTAACTAGTGATTTATACCGAGTTATCCAACCAAGTGATGAATCCCTTAGGGATTTTGTTACAAGGTTCGGCAGGGAAGCTCTGGAAATCCCTAATCTTGACATGGCTACTGTTGTTGAAGCCTTCAAGATGGGACTTCAGAGGGGCTCCCCCTTTTATGATGATCTTGTGATGACTCCTTGCAGGTCTCTGGATGAAGTAAGGACCAGAGCACTAAGATTTATACAACTGGAAGATGACAAAAGGATCCAAGAAAGATTAGGGTCTCAGACAAAACAATAATCCCCTGACAAGAATAAATGATCCTCGTATAGGAACAAAAACAACTCAAATCCGTACAACAAGTTCAACAATAAAAACGTGCGAGCAGTCGAAGAAGGAGACGATGATGAAGACTATCCCTGCATCTCTGATTATTGTTTCTCCGTAGATACCCATGGCTTGATTTGTGCCATGAAGGATCTAGGGGAGAAAGCAAGATGGCCCCGAAAGCACGAGAAGACAACCACCTTCAAAGACAAGTCTAAGTGGTGTGTCTTCCACGAAGATTTTGGCCACATGACAGACGAGTGCATTGGCTTAAGGAGGGAAATTGGATACCTCCTGAGCAAGGGCCACTTTAAAGAGCTCTTGGGAAGGAAGAAATCCAAGATCCAGGATCCTGAAGATCTTCCGCAAAAGGCATTACCACCGACACCAGACGCCCGCGTGATCAACTTTGTCTCCAGAGAATATGACATATTTCAAACTTCTTGTCCTAAAGAAGAAAAAACCGCAGAAGAATTCAAGTTGGACGATGAAAGAAGACCGTTCATCCCCACTACTCGAATAACTGATAAGAGAATTTTCTTCGATTCGAGTATCCAGGATCCTCACCAGGATGAACTGGATGTGCGAATGGTCAACTTCATCTCTGGAGGTTCAGACATATGTGGGACTTCCTTCTCCGCAGCAAAAAGGCTCGCCAAAGAGATCAAGTTGGATAACGGAGACCGACCAATAGTATCCACCACTTTGACGACAGACAAAAGGATCTTCTTCGATGAGGAAGACAAACTAAACATCCAGGATCCTCACCATGACGGTTTGATCATTACTTTATTTATCGCTAACCATTATGTACGCAGGATCCTAGTTGACGGTGGGAGCTCGGTCAACATCATCCAGCATGATGTCCTCAAGAAGATGAACATACCGGATTCGGAGATCATCCATAGAACATCAGTGCTAGTCGGTTTCAGTGGAGAAACCAAGAAGACATTGGGGGACATCAACCTACCAATTTATATTGAAGGGTTAAATTCATATAAAAATTTTTGTGTTATTGATAACCTTTCTTGTTGCATTGTTATTCTAGGTAGGCCTTGGCTGCATGGAATGAAGGTGGTGGCCTCAACTTACCACCAATGCATCAAACTACCCACTCCATGGGGAGTTGTTAAGATAATTGGTGATCAAGCGGTGGCCAAGAGCTATTATTCCTCATCAATGAAGCCAACAGCCAAACAAACAATAGCATAGCAACCACAGCAACATCCTAGGGACGTACTGGAAGCTCGAGAGAAAGACATTAAAGAAGTATCCTTGAACCCTGAGGATCCAGATGTAAAGGTGTTCCTAGGATCCAGTATCCCCAGCAAGATCGAGGAGGATTTAGTATCCTTCTTAGGGCGAAGAAAGTCTACCTTTGCCTTTAAGCATTCAGACATGAAAGGTATTTCAAAGGAGGTAACTACTCATAAATTAAGCCTTGATTTACCTGTTAAACCCGTCCATCAGAAGCGAAGGAAATTCGCTCCTGAAAGGAACAAGATCATACAATAAGAAGTTGAAAAACTTCTTAAGGCCGGTATGATCAGAGAGGTTAAATATCCTCGATGGTTGGCTAATGTGGTTGTTCTTTCAAAAAAGAATTGAAATGGAGGGTATGTGTCGATTTTACAGATTTAAACAAGGCATGCCCCAAAGATCCTTTCCCGTTACCACATATAGACTCCATGGCGGATGCAACAGCAGTACATGAAATGCTTACCTTTATGGATGCTTCCTCTGGATTTCAACAAATGCAGATGGAACCATCTGATCAAGAGGATACAGCCTTCATGACTCCTACTGGCATATACTGTTATATTGCTATGCCGTTTGGACTAAGAAATGCAGGGGCAACATACCAAAGACTAGTCAACATGATGTTCAAGGATCAATTGGTCAAGACTATTGAAGTATACATAGATGACATGGTGGTAAAGTCAAAGAAAGCTGAGGATCACCCTAGAGACCTTGAAGAAGCATTCAATAACCTTGACCAATATAACATGAAACTAAATCCGTCAAAATTCCACTTTGGTGTTAAAGCTGGAAAGTTTCTAGGATATATGGTGACTAAAAGAGGAATTGAAGCAAGCCCCGAGAAGATTGAAGCCATCATCAACTTGAAGTCTCCTACAAATGCTAAGGATGTCCAAAGGCTCACGGGAAGAATAGCCGCTCTCAACAGGTTCATCTCAAGATCCTCTGAGAAGTGCAAAGATTTCTATGACATTCTGAGAAAGAATAAGAAGTTTGAGTGGACAGAAAAGCATGAGGCTGCGCTAAAAGCCTTGAAGGATTACTTATCCTCAGCTCCAGCTCTAATGAAGCCTGCGGATGGAGAATCCTTATATCTGTACCTAGCTGTTTCAGGAAATGCTGTAAGTGCCGTCCTTGTAAAGGATCATGAAGGTGAACAAAATCCCGTTTATTATGTAGGTAAGAGTCTTTTAGATGCAGAAGCCAGGTATTCTCATTTAGAAAAATTAATTCTTACACTTATTATGGCTTCTACTAAATTGAGACATTATTTTGAGACTCATACTATTATTTTGAGAACTAATTATCCTGTTAAGAATGTCCTTAGAAAACCAGAATTGTCGGGAAGGATGGCCAAATGGGCTGTAATGCTGAGCGCATATGATATTCAATATGAACCAAGAACAGCCTTTGTGGTATAGGCCAAGGATCCTTGGATACTCTTCACTGATGGAGCTTCCAATGTTAGAGGAACAGGATTAGGGATCCTACTGAAATCGCCACAAGGGTTATATTACCCCAGTCTATAGCCTGTGATTTCCAAGCGACAAACAACAAGGCAGAGTATGATGCTCTGATCGCAGGTTTGCAATTATCCAAAAGCATGAGGATCAGGTATCTTCAAGTTTATGTAGATTCTTTGCTGATAACTAACCACTTTAACGGCTCATATGCTGTTAAAGGTGAGAAACTAGTCAAATAGTTAAATATTGTGAAGGAATTAGCAAAATCCCTCGAAGTGTTTAGTATTATACAGGTACCAAGGGAAGAAAACGCTGGGTCAGATGCCTTGGCGAATTTAGCTTCATCTTTGAAGATTCCAGAAGACTTGAAGATCCCAGTCATTCACATTCTCTCGCCAGCAATAGGAGAACAAGAAGTTGGGAGATAACGAATGACAAAGAGATTTTACTTTGGGATCCATAATCCTCGAATTACCAAGGATCATGGATCCACCCAATTAAGAAGTACATTCAAGCTGGAGAAATTCCATATACAGAAAATCCCAAGTCTTTCAAACTAAAGGTATCACAATACATTCTATTACATGATATGCTATACAGGAAATCTCTTGCAGGACCATACTTGAGATGCATCGAGGATCCTAAGATCCAAGAAGTACTCAAAGACTTCCACGAAGGAGATTGCGGCAACCACACAGGTGGAAGAGCATTATTTTCCAGGATACTTAGGACCGGATACTTCTGGCCGACAATGAAGAAAGATGCGACGGAGTATGCAAGGAAATGTGATGCTTGTCAAAGACATGCTAACATCCTTCATCAGCCAGCTGAACCTATGTATCCTATATCCTCTTCATGGCCTTTCATGAAGTAGGGCATGGACATTGTAGGCAAGCTACCAAAGGCACCAGGCGGAAAGGTCTTTATGCTTGCTATGACTGACTACTTCTCCAAATGGATTGAAGCAGAAGCGTTCGTACAAGTCCGTGAAAGGGAAGTTATATCTTTTATTAAATGAAATATTATAACTAGATTTGTTATCCCTTCTGAAATTGTATGTGACAATGGTTCCCAGTTTATCGGGAAAGAACCACTAACTTTTGTGACAGTTGGGGCATCAAGATGATTACTTCCACTCCGGTTCACCCTCAAGACAATGGTCAAGCGGAGTCTAGCAACAAGATAATCATCAACAACTTGAAGAAGAAGCTAGGATCCAAGAAGGGAAAGTGGGCCGAGGAGCTACCTTATGTTCTTTGGGCTGATAGAATGACACCTAACAATGCAACATGCCAGACACCCTTTTCATTGGTGTTTGGCTTAGAAGCTGTAATTCCCACAGAAATGGTAGTTCCCACAGCTAGAACAAGCATCCGTGACCCTGAGGCCAATGAAGAAATCCTTCTTGAAGACTTGGATACTATTGAAGAACTTAGAGACCTAGCCAAGATCAGAATGGCAGCTTATCAACAAAGGGTAGCTGGGGCATACAACAAAAATATAAGGATCAGAAGATTTCAAGAAGGAGATTTAGTTTTAAGGAAAGCCTTCCAAAATACAACCAATTCGGCTGATGGGAAGTTAGCACCCAAATAGGAAGGTCCTTATCAGATCGAGTCGGAGGCAGGAAAGGGGGCATATCATTTGCTCACGATGGAAGTCAACAGGTTACCAAGAGCATGGAATGCTATCCACCTCAAGAAGTACTTTTTCTGATCAGGATCTAGTATCCTGTGAGGATATATTATCTTTAGAGGATCAAGGATCCCCAAAATTGGTAAAATCTATCCTATCCTTTATCCTTTTCAGTTTCTTAATTTTCAATTTATGGATAATATATTCTTAACGATTTGTTTCTTCCAAGTTTTAAGTATCAATGCAGGATATTAATAAAACATGTAATAACCAAGAGGTTGGCCACCTCTCCTTTACATTCAAGGTACTTTACTCTTTCCCTTGGCCTAGCCCACGATTGGATATGATCTCCGATGGTCATATCCCCTAAGGTTTAAAGGTTTTCACCTTTCTTATAAATTACAGTTTCTACACTCTCGCCTAGAGCGCACGCTATCCAACGTATAGTCCGGAGCAGCGGGACAAGTACACGCTTAGTGGCTGACAATTTTGTTGTCTTCGGCTATATGGAGGATCCTACGATTTATCGTAGACGTACCATACCACCGGTTTATAACTTTTTCATATTATCTTACGTTTGGGCTAAATCCCTGTTTAGGCGAATCCCCAATTAACATCCGTATTTGGTCTTGTCCCCAGTTTTGGGCTTGTCCCCAGTTCAGGGGCTTGTCCCCAGTACACGGGCTTGTCCCCAGTTGCACGGGCTTGTCCCCAGTTTATCATTTGGGCTTGTCCCCAGCTTATGGGTTTGATCTCAGTTAACATTATAAGTTGTTTGCAACAGACTTTCTAAATTCATCACGAAGACAAAGTTCTATGGATTCAAAATCCTAAGGTTATTTCTTCAAGGATCATTGAAGGTTCAATACTTATGGTAACTTAGGTCTACCTAGACCTTCTGGTATGGTTTCTATTAACGAATTTACTTTGTCTTAGTTGCAATAATTTTAAACGTTTTAATTTAAATGGTTATCCCTTTAAGGATATTCTATTATAAATACTTTTATCAATTTTTAAGGATACTCTATCCTACAGTTTGTTCTTTAAGAATATTCTATCCTAAATATTTTTCATAAGGATCTTTTATCCTAAAATCTTTTATTCAAGATTATTTCTCCAAACTTTAAATAAAGCTAAAGCTATAATTAAACAAACTTTCAAAATAACAAACAAGCAGATAGTTGAAAGTTTTATATTATTTAGTATAAGTCACCAGGACTTATCCAAAATCTTTAACCCGGATTTCACCATACCAAAGATGGACCATCTACCCTGGTTAAACAGGTGTTACTAATTGTTTTTAAGTGCAAGAAATTAAAAGTCAAAGGCACCAAAGGCTTCATCCCCACAAACAGAGGATCCATCCACCTTCGGTACCCCTGAAAATTGTCTTGAGGATCAGTGATCCTTAAACCCTACTTACTATTGTTTATTACAAACCAAAATTATCCTTAAAAAACATCAACACATACAAAAAAGTGGGCTACGAGGCCTTGTCTTTTATATCCTTCATCGCCCACTTAAGCTGCATCTTAACCCTCTACATCACCTTCTCCTTCACCGGCTTTAGCCACCTCCGTGACACCACTAGTCCCAACCTCATTTTCCTCAGCCATCTCCTCATCATCCTCGCCACCAAGAGCCTCCAGGGCAGTCTTCCACTTTTTCACATCCCAGGACATCTTGTCGAAAGCAGGATCACCGGCTTCCTTCGCCATCTTAATCTGAGCTTGGAACACCAACCTAGTGGCCCACATCTTAGCCTCGTCCATAGCCTTCTTCACTGCCTCTTGGTGCTGGGTTTCCGCTAGGGTGATCCTCCAACTGTTTTTTGTCCTTGGAGAGTTGGATCATGGCTTTGTCCTTGGCAACCGCGGCTTTCCCTAGCCCTGACAGCTTCTCACTCATCTGGCTGATAACCTTTTCGTAGTGCTCTTTGAAAGCATTCATAGCCTTTATACAACCATGTAGTCAGGATTAGAAGGATATTGGATCCTAAAATTCAAAATATCAGGATACGGGATACTTACAGAGAGGACTGTGCAGGATCGGAGGACCGTTTTCTTTTAGAAGCAGCGGACTTAGCTCTGGTCGTTGCAGTATTGGGCTCGGAACTGGTTTCTGCCTTCAAAGCTTCTTTCTTGATGTCCGGGGAGGTGACCATACAATCAATGTCTTCTAAGGAAAACTTGCTAGCTGATTTCTGGGATTTCTTGGCGCCTACAAAAGATAAATTAATAGATAAGTATTCTAAATAATTTTATTTACCTTAAAAAAATTACTGTAATAGACTTACTTGACATACTGGAACCCGAGGAGATTTCACAGAAAGCTTCAACAAAACGGGCTTGAAATGTTCTAACCTCGGTATCCAGTGCAAGGAACTGTTTGTTTTCTCTTCTGTACCAAGTAACTTACCCAAAGAAGCAAAGTTGTCCACTGCAAACAAAAAGAAGATTCGGAGTTAAAGTTAAAGCATCAAGGATCCTACTACTTTTTAAGGATCCAGGATCCTACCCTTTCTAACCCACTTTGAAGGAAGGTCAATCCCTCCAGGTATTAAGTCACTTTTTACAAAGAAAAACTGATTCCTCCAGAAGGAATCATTTAAAGTGACTTTCAAGATCGGGTGGGGTTGTCGAGGCTTGGATTTCAAGATGAATCGGGCAGGACCGTGGGTAGTAAGGGTGTATAGATGTGAAAGCTCTGGAAGACCGAAGTCGATCTTTTGCTCCTAGATGATTCTTTCTATAATGCTGAGAACTCGCCACACCACAGGTATAGCCTGGATATAGGATATGCCCATGGAATCAAAAAAGCTTTGGGTAAAGGCAGGGAATGGATAGCGGTAACCAATCAAGAAAGGACAAGCTGGCATGCAAACCCAGATCTGAGAGTAAACGTCGCATCGGATTCCGGCATCGTATGGATGGAACTCCGTTCCCGACGGAAACAGTGCTCGAAGTTCGTCTACTTCGGGGTCTGTTAACTTGCAGATTTCGATGGAAGGGTTTGCTATCAGGTTTTGTGGCCGCATTTCAGACTCATCGGACGTTTGATCAGAATGGTGTGAAGGGGAAGAAGAAGACGAAATAGTAGACATTGATAAAGAAAATAAGAGAAGAAAGAGATGGATACCCGATGCGTCGCTTGGATATGTAATTATAAGAAAGATATAGGGCGGCATATATAGGCGGTTATGATTATCTATGGGTCAAATGGTAAATATGTCTGGCAAACCGTCCCATCATCCAGTTTTCGCAGAAGTTTTGAATTTCAAAATGACATATGTGTTCCACTATCACCCGCCATTTTGGGGGCAATTGTTAGGGCTGATATTTTCTCTGCTGAGGATATTTTATCGTTGAAGATATGTCTAGATCAATTATCCTCACGAAGAGCTCCAGAACCATGTCAAAGATCAAGGATCCTCAGAGGTTAATATAATTAAAAATTGTTTTATGTGTGTAGGTTATTTTTAAAAAAAGTAACGGCTATGTGACTTGGTCCACCTTGAATTTCGCTACTGGAAGCTACCTGCACGTGGTCAATGAACGTTGGAAGATTAGTGGGACAATGGCAGATGAATAGGACTTATTGTTGTATTTATTTTCTTTGTAAACATCGAGATATGATCGATTATATATCACTTGTACTCGCACACTCTTAGAGCAGAACTCACTATTCTCTCTATACATATTAGCTACTATTGTAACATCGATCTAATCTCCACAACCATTGTAACCCTTTTTTGATATTAACAAATTGGTGATCGACGAGTTGTCATCACCCGGGTTTTTTTTCTTTTGATCTGAACAAGATCAAAGGGTTTTTCCTCACAACAAATCTCAGTCTTCACTCCATTTTAATTCATATATTCGTTGTTATCATTTTAGCACTAAACCTCACATTACAAATTTGGATACATTATTCTTAGCAGATTTTTATCCAAAAAAAAATTCCATTTAAATGGAATACCCTATTCGAATAGAATACTCCAGACTTAGAAATTAATTTCATTCAAATAGAATACCCTATTCGGATAGAATACTCCGAACTTAGAAATTAATTCCACTCAAATGGAATACCCTATTCGGATAAAATACTCCAGACTTAGAAATTAATTCCATTCAAATGGAATACCCTATTCGAATAAAATACTAAAGTCTAAGAAAAATGGAATAACCATTTAAATAGAATGTCCATTAGAATAAAATACTCCATTTAAATGGAATACCTATTTGAAAGGAATACTCCATTAGAATAGAATACTCCATTCAAATGGAATACCTCATTCGATTAGAATACTCCAGACTTAGAAGTGTTAGGAGGAAACTTAAATGATATGTAAAAGTTTAGTGATTTCTGTATGTAATTATCATACAGATAGCCGTGCTCAATTAAAGAAGGGGATTACTATGAACTTGAAAAGAAACAGGAGACAAGTGAGTTTCTAGCCCCATTTCCTTGTATGTTTTCGGGGCTGTGTGCATACTCACTGTGAATAGTTAATACACTTACCTTAAGTGGTAAGTGTATGATATGTGAATGTTTATGAATGATATATGTATGAAGTATATGATATGTGAATGTGTATGAATGATATATGTATGAAGTATATGATATGTGAATGTGTATGAATGATATATGTATGAGGGGTATGATACGTAAATGTGTATAAATAATATATGAAGTATGTATGGAAGTATTCGATGAAAACGACATGTGAAGAGATGTATGTATGATTGAAGTGAAGGAAACGGATCATACCTTAATAATATCTGAGATAGAAAAGTACAGGGATCAGACCCTAATAATATATGAGATAGACAAGGAACGAGGGATCAGACCCTAATAATATCTGACATAGCAAAGGGGAGGGATCATACCCTAATTATATCTGAGATAGACAAGGAAAGAGGGATCAGACCCAAATAATATCTGTGATAGAAAAGGATAGGGATCAGACCATAATAATATCTGAGATAGATAAGGAAAGAGGGATTAAACACAAATAATATCTTAGATAGAAAAGGAAAGGGATCATACCCTAATAATACCTGAGATAGGAAACATGTTACGTATGTAGTATGGAAGTATAAAAGTTTGAACATATGTATGTATGTATGTATGTATGTACGTTTGTATGCATGCATGTATGTATGTATGTATGTATGTATGTATATATGTATGTATGTATGTATGTATGTTTGTATGTATGTATGTATGTATGTATGTATGTATGTATGTATGTATGTATGTATGTATGTATGCATGCATGTATGTATGTATGTATTTATGTATGTATGTATGTATGCATGTATGTATGTATGTATGAAAGAAATGTAGTAAGTATTTAATATGTATCTTCGGATGCATATATGAACATAAGTGTATGTAATGTATGTTACCTGATTAACTAGAACTCACTCAGCGTAGCTGACTTTTAGTATGCACGCAGGTGAATAGGATGAGGCGGCTCGCTTGAACGAAGACACATGGCATTGGACTGAAGACTATGGCATCTTTAAAAGAATGTCATGATGTCATATCTGATTGTGCTTTATTTTAAAAGACAAATTTGAATGATGTTAAGACAAAAGTTAAAATGTTATGTAATATATGGTTGACTTATTATATTCCGCAAAAAGTTTTAATTCACTCTGATATTTATAACTGTGTTTATGAGTAAATCCGACGTAAAATGTAGGGCACTGGGACCGGGGCCTTACAATTTGGTATCAGAGCATAAGTTTCAGAGAATTAAGCATCCTACATTCTTAGACTTGAACAAAGAATGGGACTTAAGAAAGAAAAGAAGGAAGATGTCAGTTCAAGTATGCCATGTGTCACTCAATCAAGCTCGAGAAAGGTAAGGTACGTGATTAAGTTCATGTAAATATTTATAACTATATGTATATGCATCTCATATGAAAGTGGAAAGAATGTATGATGTTAGCTTAATTTCTAAAGAAAGAATGTGTGTATGCTAGCTTAATTTCTAGGGATAAGAATGTAGGTTACATGTATGTTTACATGATTGTGTGATAAGTAGAAACTAGCACAAGTAAAATCATAAAGGGAAGTATGTAAAACCTGAGGAGTAATGTAAAGAGTTAATTACACTTGACCACTGTCATTAACTATTTACCTTACGAATCGTAGCATAATTCCTAGAGTGATAAAGTTTGTGTTTCCTTAGAGATAAGATAGATGAGTGCTACAAAACAGACGAGCACGAGGAGGTCGTACTAGACGCTATGATAAGACACTTGTCAACTAGACACCCTTTTGAAGAATGTGTGGCTGAGCGATATACGAAAGCAGTAGAACTCCAACTGTAGAAAGTAATGAAGAAGGATCATGATTGAAGCTTGCAGTCAAATAAGCTAAGAGAGTTGCCCAATTGTCACCGAAGCATCAAAGACAACCAAAACTGGTCACAACCCTATATATGGAAGCGTATCATCGAGGACTTCATGGACAAGCTACCTAAGACAGCTTAAACTAATGAACATCACTCGATGATTGCGAGACAAAAGGATAAATCGGTAAGATAGGAAAAGCTAATTCGGTTCAAGAAAAGATTTGAATACAGGAAGTATTCCTTTTACAAGGACTAAACAGGTTTCGGGGACGAAACCTCTTTTAAGGAAGGTATACTTGTAACATCCCGAAATTTCTAAGAATAATATTTAATTTATTATTTATGTATGGTGGAAAAGTTTACTTGAGTTAGTAGAGAAATAATAAAATAATAAAGATGGAAGGATAAGTAGGCTAATTAGATGGAATTAATTATGGACCAAAAAGGAAAGATGGGCCTAAGGTCCATGGGCTTAAGGGAGTATAAATACCCCTTAAACCCTAATCATTTCCATTTTCATCCATCTCTACACCATAGCCTTCACCTTCAAAAACACACACTTAAGCCAAACACTCTCAAACACAAATCTCCTTACGGTCGAGATCCAAAAACCAAGAACCGATCCTAGATTTTGATAGATCTTTAGCTAAGCAAGAAATAACAAGTCCATAGTTGTATGTTGAAGTTAACCGTAGCCTAAAAACGTGAAAAGGTAAGTTCTTTTCGCCTAAAGATTATGTGTTGACGATTTGCCCTAAGACTTAGCCCTAAGGCAAATCGGGTATTGTCATACCATAAAAATATAAACTTGATGTTCAAAGTGGACTTATTGAACCCGTGAGTAAGAACGGTTCATGTAGAAACCCTAGATCTAGCTCAAACATGTTTGAAATCAATAAAAGTGTAAACTTTATTGATAAGTAAACTAGATCTTGGTCTAGAATAGAAAGAAGCATGTTTAAAAGATAAAGAACACAAATATATGGATGTGGATGTCAGATTATGAAGTGAAAATGACAAATATGATATTTAATACCCTACAGTGAGTATATTAGAATAGAATACTCCATACTTAGAAATTCATTCCATTCAAATGGAATACCCTATTCAAAGAGAAAGAATACTCCAGATTTAGAAATTAATCTTATCAAGTGGAATACCCTATTCGAATAGAATACTCCAGGCTTAGAAATTAATTCCATTCAAATGGAATACCCTACTCGAATATAATACTCCAGACTTAGAAATTAATTCCATTCAAATGGAATCCCTTGTTCGAATAGAATACTCCAGACATAGAAATTAATGGCATTCAAATTGAATACCCTATTTGAATAGAATACTCCAGACTTAGATATTCATTCCATTCAAATAGAATACCCTATTCGAATAGAATACTCTAGATTTAGGAATTAATTCCATTCAAATGGAATACCCTATTCGAATATAGTACTCCAGACTTAGAAATTAATTTCATTCAAATGGGATACCTCATTCGAATAAATAATCCAAACTTAGAAATTAATTCCATTCAAATGGAATACCCTATTCGAATAGAATACTCCAGACTTAGAAATTAATTCTATTCAAATGGGATATCCCATTCGAATAGAATACTCCATATTTAGAAATTAATTCCATTCAGATGGAATACCCTATTCGGATAGAATACTCCAGACATAGAAATTAATTTCATTCAAATGGAATACCTTATTCGAATAGAATACTCCAGACTTAGAAAAATGGAATAACCATTCGAATAGACTGTCCATTTGAATAGAATACTCCACTCAAATGGAATATCAATACGAATGGAATGCCCATTCGAATAGAATACTCCATTAGAACAGAATACTCCATTCCAATGGAATGCCCCATTCGAATAGAATACTCCATACAAAAAAGTTTTAGGAGGAAACTTAAATGATGTGTAAAAGGTTAGTGATTTCCATATGTAATTATCATATAGATAGCCGTGCTCAATTAAAGAAAGGGACTATTATGAACTCAGAAAGAAACATGAGACATGTGAGATTCTAGCCCCATTTCCTTGTATGCTTTCGGGGCTGTGTGCATACTCAATGTGAATAGTTAATACACTTACTTTAAGTGGTAAGTGTACGATATGTGAATGTTTATGAATGATATATGTATGAAGTATATGATATGTGAATGTGTATGAATGATATATGTATGAAGTATATGATATGTGAATGTGTATGAATGATATATGTATGAGGGGTATGATACGTAAATGTGTATAAATAATATAAGTAGTATGTATGGAAGTATTCCATGAAAAGGGCATGTGAAGAGATGTATGTATGATTGAAGTGAAGGAAACGGATCAGACCCAAATAATATCTGAGATAGAAAAGTACAGGGATCAGACCCTAATAATATCTGAGATAGACAAGGAACGAGGGATCAGACCCTAATAATATTTGACGTAGCAAAGGGGAGGGATCAGACCCTAATAATATATGAGATAGACAAGGAAAGAGGGATCAGACCCTAATAATATCTGTGATAGAAAATGATAGGGATCAGACCCTAATAATATTTGAGATAGACAAGGAAAGAGGGATTAGACCCAAATAATATCATAGATAGAAAAGGAAAGGGATCAGACTCTAATAATACCCGAGATATAAAAGATGTTACATATGTAGTATGGAAGTATAAAAGTTTGAACGTATGTATGTATGTATGTATGTATGCATGACAGAAAGGTAGTAAGTAATGTATTTAATATGTATCTTCATATGCATATATGAAGGTAAGTATATGTAATATATGTTACCTGATTAACTAGAACTCACTCAGCGTAGCTGACTTTTAGTATGCACGCAGGTGAATAGGATGAGGCGGCTCGCTTGATCGAAGACACATGGAATTGGACTGAAGACTCTAGCATCTTTAGAAGAATGTCATGATGTCATATATGACTATGCTTTATTTTAAAAGACAAATTTGAATACTGTTAAGACAAAAGTTAAAATGTTATGTTATATATGGTTGACTTTTTATATTCCGCAAAAAGTTTTAATTCACTCTGATATTTAAAACTGTGTTTATAATTAAATCCGACGTAAAATGTAGGGCACCGGGACCGAGGCCTTACATGAGCCGACTCAAGATAAGTGCCAGAAAAGTCCAATCTACTCATTTTCCTGTGTGTCACAATTTGTCACCGAACTAATTGGAGTATACTACTGATCCGACCTTGTACGAAGCTATGATAGTTTCTTTTTTGAATCTTACTGCTTCTCGTCCTGATATCATGTTTGTTGTTTTGTTTATGTGCCATGTATCAATCGAGTCCCCGAGTGACTCATCTGGCGGCGGTTTAAACGTATATTTCACTATCTGAGGGGTAATCCTGATATCGGGTTATGGTATCCTAAGGATGATAGTTTTGATCTCATTGATTTTTTTGATTCGGACTATGGAGGATGCAAGATCAACTTCAAGTCAACTACAGCGGATTGTCAATTTCTAGTAAGCCGGCTTGTTTCCAGCCAGTGTAAGAAGCAGACAACAGTCTCCACTTCAACCGCAGAAGCCGAATACGTGGCAGCCTCGAGTTGTTGTTCACAGTTTCTTTGGATCCAACAACACTTGCAGGATTATGGTTTGAAGTTTCTTACTACTCCCATTTATATTGATAACTGAGCTGCTATTTGTATCACGAAGAACCCCGTGCACCACTCTAAAATGAAACATATTGATATTGGATTTCATTTTATTCGTGATTGCTTTGAAAATAAATTAATTGACATTAAGAAGGTGCACACGGATTTTCATAAAGCTGATATGTTTACTAAAGCATTTGATAAAACACGATTCAACTTTTTGCTTGGTTTAAACGGTTAAAAAACTCTTGTTGATATCTTTAAGCTCGGATAATCACTTTTGGTTTGTATAGTTTTATTTTGTTTTGTTATCTTTAATATTATGGTTTTCAGGGAGAAAACGGGGAAAATACAAAAATATTGTGCTTTCTGTTTGTATATATTAAAACCAAAAACATTCAAATATTACAATAATACAAAAACATTGAAAAATTATGCTCTTCAAAAATGAGTTTTGAAGCAAAAAGGGAAGATGATAGTACATTGGTCATCTAGTCCCAAATCCAGTAAGAAATAAGCTTAAAAGACTGTGTGCTTAATTATAGTAGTGCATTGGTAGGCTTTAAAACAAGCAAGTAAGAAAAAGTAAGTGATATAAACATAAACGCTTACCGGTAGATTAACATTTGTAAGCATGGTTAATATCTATTTTAAGTCTCAAAAGTTTTGAAAAGTTGCTATGTGGATATGTTCATTTTGCTAAGAAATTCAACTTATTTTTCTTTTAATTTTGCAAAGAAATTCAACTTTATTTTTTTCTTTATTTTGGCTTAAGTCTTGGACTCTCTACGCGTGTAGGAATACCGATCTGAGGGTTAAGGCCTAAGTATTCTACATTATTTTCATAGTGTTTCGTACAAGCCTTGGATCTTCTCCACGTATACTATAATGCAATGTATCGAACTGGAGGTTAAGGCATGTACAATTTCAACTTATTTTATCTTTTTATTTTGTTAAAATGGAACCTTATCTGCGTGTATTGATACCAATCTTAAGGGAAAATTCTAACCTTCTGCTTTATTTTTTATTTCTTATTTTTGCATGAGTCACAGCTAATCGTTTTAATAAGAAAATGACATTCATAATGAAGTTCATGGTCTGAGGTATACAAATTATGTCTGAAAGATAGGGGTCATTTATGATCCGTGCTTAATTGAACAAATATAATCATATCACTAAAATTTCAAAAACATTTGTCGTTAAAGTTTAAGTGGAAAACAGTACCAGCGACTGAGTTAACACCAATCATAATAATGCTCAAATATAAACTGTGATGGAAGGGCGATTTGGTCAATATGATTCTCTGCTAAACTCACAAAAAATATGTTTAGCTTTCTTACAATAGATTTCATTCTGTCTTAGTTGTTAATTCTGTATTAATTTCGAAAATATTAAAAATAATTATTTTTTTTTTATTTTTTTTCTACTTTAGTTTCAATTTCCGAGCTAAAGGGTAAACATTTGAAAAAGAAAATACAAAAATATTTTCCCACATTTTTAAACTAATTGGTTTTAAGTTATTTCTTTTTAACATATATGTTTTTCATGTAAAACACTTTAAGGTATTGGTTTTATTCCGAGTGGTAAACATTTTAAGGTAAAGTTCATCAAAACACAGGAAGTTGAAAATGAAAAATTTCATTTTTACTTTATTATTTAATGCCCCATTCGTTACTTTGTTGTAACGAATGTCACCATTCGTTACATCACATTCACGTCCGCTAGCCTGATAACGAATGACCTCAGTCGCCATTGATTATGATAACGCATGAAGAACGAATAGTGGGCTATTCATTATAATGTTAATTTAAGTTAATTCGCTAACGGGTTTTAACGAATGACTTACCGATTGAATGGCCATTTGTTAATTTTGATTTCACAAATGGGCTCATTCGTGTGCTTTGGGAAGTGTGTAGATTTGATAATACAAATTGTACTGTAGGAGACGAATATACTCATTCGTCTTTCCCAATTATCACCTTCCTAAACAAACTCTTGCCAAAATTTTCCAGAAAATTCAACCCTCATTAAACTTGGTTTTGTTGATCAATTAATCAGTTTCGTCAAAAGTGATGCACAATTGATGGGTTGATTTTGAGTTAACATAACCGACTTAATGATAAATCAAATGAAAATGTTTAACATAATTGTTAGATATATTTGTTATCTAGGATTTACTAGCGATGATCTTACGAGTATAGTATCATAAGCTTTACATTGATTCATTGATTTTTCGGTCCAATTGCCATTTTAGTTTTGCATGTATGACTATCTACATTTGATTAGTTTTGACTTGGACTGACTGTGAATCAAACCTTAATCTTAATCAGGTCTATTCGTTATAGATAACGAATGGAGGTTCATTCGTGTCTACAGTGCCCGAATGAACCTATTCGTTGTGCTTAGATAACGAATATGTACATTCGTTTTATTGTCTAACGAATGAAACCTCATTCGTCTTATATTGTCACACCCTCAAAATCCACTAACAGAGTTTTACCGTCAGAGGGTGTGAACTTACAGGATCGGAATCATTAGTTACAATCAAACACCATTAAAAGTTTTCAAAACCAATAAGACATCAAGTCTTAAATGAAATGCGAAAGCTTAAATTGTAAACCAAACAGTTACGCCACACAGGACGACTTAAAAACCCAAGTTATCAAGACAAAAATTAAAAGAAGTTTTTAAAATAATGGTGCTTAGCGAATTCATGTCCTATACAGCGCGCCCGCCTCGACTACCTGAGAAACATACTAAAAGTGTTAACACAGGGTTGGTGAGTTCACAAGTTTATATAAATAAAGCGTTTGCGTTTGCGTTTACGTTTTGCGTTATTAGATAGTGTTAAGTCAATTATATATCAATAGGTAGCTAACCTATCAAGCATTTAGTACTAAGTGTTCAACACCGAAGCTGACTGTTTATCAATTGCCTTGCCACCATGTCAACCATGACCATGGTAATGTGTTAGCCAAGATTATACCCAATCGACCTACAGTCGAGTTTAGAGTTGGGGGGGGGGGGGTTTGTCAAACCTAGTAGTACTACTCAACAGTGACTCGCTATTATACAAATATTAACCCGTTCGATGTTATGAAGGACTTTGGTTGGTTAGTTTGCCACTTAGCCTTACAAGTGATATATAAAAACTAAAAAAAATCTACAGCGTTGGAGTATGTTATCTCCCCCTAATAAAAGCGTTTAAAAAGAGTAAAAAGGGGACTTGAAAATCACTGTTTGCGTAGATAACCAAAAAAAGATCCGAGAAAGGTGTGCGTCACAGAAAATCCTCACTAGTGTTCTAAAAACAAAAACAAGACTTTCTAAGTATTGAACTACGAGTGAGTCCCTAGACTCGACACATACAACTTATGCATGAGATGCGTTTCGTGTTTCGTTTGTGAAATAAGTGCGACTCGACAAACACATTGGTGATAAGTTACACATGTGAACAAGTACTTAGGTGTCAAGTATTAACATCGTTCATTACTAGAAATATCCCCCACAGGAGAAATTTAGTCAAAATATAGCAAACATCGATCAGTTATGCACTTTTCATGATAATTCAAATAATTCAGCAGCTAAATTGTCCCGGAAGATTTTCACTCGACAAGATTACTCTATTTAATAAATCCTAACATGTCAAATAAATTACCAAAAATCATCACAGAAGCACACTTGAGTTAGGTTTCTAAAATTTTTTTTATTATATTTTTATCATATACGTTTTTCTCACAATGATCAAAACATCACAGTAAACACACAGCAGTCTTTATCATGCACAACAGAATGTTATTTTTTATTCCCGTTACATGGTAAATCCAATTAATGCAAGACCAATTGAGTTCGATTTCTAACTCAAAATATTAACTTCCAGAAGTGGAATCAACCTCATTGGTCTTTTCGTTTATGAGATATTTTAATCGGAAAACAGCCTACCAGCAGGCTTCCCGAATCAGACTTGCACAACAGATTTGTAAAATAATAAAAACTAACTTTTACTCGTACAAAAATTCAAACTCAGACTCTTTAGAAACTAGACTCGACCTACTACATCATAGAATCAATAATCATTACCAAATACAATATTAACATCGAGTTACAGTTGTTTAAACACGAATTCAAGAGTCTGTCCAGCATCAGTTTTCATCAAAACTCAACATATTATTAACCTATGAACTAGAAATCATACATACAACCCTAGCATATCAATAATAAACATATATAACAATTAGGGTTTATAATTAACATGTTTAGTCATGCAATTAATTGGTAAAATAGATTAGATATGGTGTTTATATTACCTAGTTAGCTTCTTGGATCTTCAAAACAACTTGTAATCACCTTGTATGTATGTGTGTGTGCAAAATCGGTCAAGAGAAGGGGGGGGGGGGGGGAAGAGGGGCTGCCCGTCGAGTGAGATGGAGGGAGGGAGAAAGGGTTAGGGTTTGATAATAAGTTGTTTATATAATTAGTTATGTTACACATAACTCCTTAACCTTTTAGTTATCCAATTTCTAGCACAACATAGACTTTTGGCTCCTTGAACTAGTGTTCTATATATAAATATCAAGTAACATATAACTTAACACATAATTATCAAATACTTGTTGTTTTGATATTTATCGTTTGTTCATCAACGGTTTGAGTCGACTCGTGTGTGTTTCGGTGAAATTCCGAAAGACTACTTGTGTAGTGATTGTCATGCGTCATTTAAACCCTAGTTTAAATGTAATGAGATATGAGTTACAGTTCGTGTGATCTTAAGTTTGATTTAACGGAGTTCGGGTTAATGGAGTTAACCAGAAATTGACGAGTGTCGTATCATTCCCATGTTGAAAGAATTTTCGGTTGTGTCAAGTCGCGATGGGTGTCTGAAAAGGCAAAAATTTTCAGTTTGTCACATCATCCTCCTGTAGAAAGAAATTTTGTCCCGAAATTTAATTCATACCTCAGGTGTATTCTGACGGTTTGTTGGCTTTCATGGTTTTCGGTGTTTGGTCAACCATTCGAAAAGGTGAGGATATTTTTCATCATTTGATCCTCGTGTTCCCACGTGAACTCTGGTCCACGTCTCGAATTCCAATGAACTTTAACGATGGGAATTTTGTTGTGTTTGAGTGTTTTGGTTTCCCAATCCAAAACTTCGATTGGTTCTTTGATGAAGCGTAGCTGTTCATCAATTTGCAACTCGCCCAAAGGAACTGCTTGTGTTTCATCAGAAAGGCATTTCTTCAAGTTTGATACGTGAAAAACGTTATGTACGCCACTGAGTTCTGTTGGTAAATCCAATCGGTATGCTACCGGACCAACGCGTTCAGTTATCCGGTATGGGCCAACGTATCGTGGGTTGAGTTTCTTTCGCTTTCCAAAGAGAACTACACCTTTCCAAGGTGAGACTTTGAGTAAAACTTGGTCATCCACTTGGAATTCCAGAGGTTTTCGGCATAACTCTTTTGACGATCTCGTGCTGCTGCCATGCGGTTTCAGATTTGGACAATCTTTTTAGAGGTTTCAAGTACTAGTTCTGGACCAGTGATTTGGCTATCACCCACTTCTGCCCAACAAAGAGGTGATCGACACTTCTGTTCGTACAACGCTTCAAACGTCGCTGCTTTAATGCTTGCATGGTGGTTGTTATTATACGAAAACTCTACCAAGGGCAAGTGAGGTTCCCAACTTTTTCCGAAATCCAACACGCATGCACGCAACATGTATCCCAAGGTCTGAATGGTGCGTTCACTTTGCCCATCCGTTTGAGGATGGTATGTTGTGCTCATATCAAGGCGGGTGCCTAGTGCACTCTGCAGTGACTTCCAAAAGTGCGAAATGAAACGAGAATCTCGATCAGATATGATTGAGACAGGCACTCCGTGTCTGGACACCACTTCTTTCATGTAGATGCGAGTCAGTGTTTCCATTTTGTCTGATTCCTTGATCGCTAAGAAATGCGCAGACTTAGTCAACCGGTCAACGATCACCCAGATGGTATCGCATCCCGTCAGCGTTTTGGGTAATCCCGTGATGAAATCCATTGAAATGTGTTCCCATTTCCACGTTGGGAGTTCCGGTTGCTGTAGCAAACCAGATGGTTTCTAATATTCCACTTTGACTCTTTCACAAGTCAAGCATTTGCTCACGTAGGTGGCAATGTCGGCTTTCATATTTGGGCACCAGTAAAGTGCCTTTAGGTCATGGTACATTTTATCTGAGCCAGGGTGAATGGAATATCGGGACTTGTGTGCTTCGTCCTTCCCAGATTTCTCAAGTCTTCGTATCGAGGGACCCAAATCCGGTTTTCGAAATATCGGACCCCGTCCGATTTGGTTTCAAGCTGCTTGTCCATGCCCCGCATGAGTTCTGATGGGAGGTTATCGTCTTTCAACGCTTCGAGTTGAGCATCACGAATCTGATCAGGTAAGTTGGCGTGAATCGTGAGTTGTAATGTTCGCACCCGTCTAGGCTTATAGGTTTCTTTTCTGCTGAGAGCATCGGCCACTACATTGGCCTTGCCCGGGTGGTACTTGATGGCACAATCATAATTCTTAAGTAGCTTGACCCAACGACGCTGTCGCATGTTCAACTCCTTTTGATCGTAGATATGTTGGAGACTCTTGTGGTCGGTGTAAATGGTAAACTTGGTACCGTACAAGTAATGCATCCATATCTTAAGAGCGAACACGACGGCTCCGAGTTCCAAGTCATGGGTCGTGTAGTTCTTCTCGTGGATCCGTAGTTGTCGAGAGGCATAGGCTATAACCTTCTCGAGTTGCATTAACACGCAACCAAGACCCTGTATAGATGCATCATAGTGCATTTCAAACTTTTTCGTTTCTCTCTCGGGGATGGCTAGGATAGGCGCGCTACAGAGTTTTGTTTTCAAGAGTTGGAAAGCAGACTCCTGCGCGCCACCCCAATTGTACTTAGTACCCTTGTGTGTCAGTGCGGTGAGGGGGTTGAGCAATCTTTGAAAATCCCTCGATGAAACGTCGGTAGTAGCCAGCCAGTCCTAGGAATTGTCGTACCTCAGTCGGAGTCTTAGGTGCTTCCCAGTTTTTGATGGCCTCTACCTTGCCTCGATCGACATGGATATCACTCTCATTGATCACATGTCCTAAGAAGTGAACTTCGCGAAGCCAAAATTCGTATTTCGAAAGTTTTGCGAACAATGGTTCCTTCTTTAGCAATTCCAGGATTAACCTCAGGTGTTCTTCATGGTCGGTCTTGTTCTTGGAGTAGACGAGGATATCATCGATGAAAACAATCACAAACTTATCGAGGTACGCCTTGCATACTCTAGTCATGAGATCCATAACCGAAAACTTGTAGTGATCTTACCGAGTTCTAAATACCGTCTTTGAAATGTCTTCTTCGCGTACTCTTAGTTGATGGTAACCAGATCTCAGATCGATCTTTGAGTAGTAACTCGATCCATGAAGTTGGTCGAACAGATCATCAATTTGGGATAGGGGATAACGGTTCTTGACCGTCACCTTGTTAAGCTCCCGGTAATCGATGCACATGCAGAAAGTCCCTTCTTTCTTTAGAACAAATAAGGCAGGGGCTCCCCATGGTGATGAGCTAGGTCGGATGAAACCTTTATCCAACAAGTCTTGTAGTTGAGTAGACAACTCCTGAAGCTCCGCTGGTGCGAG